>NW_022639807.1:81864-82076 GCF_010583005.1 Odontomachus brunneus | reverse complement strand
AATTCCCGACGATACCGTCTACACGGAGGCCGATAAACAAAAATACAAAGGTATATTACTGGCGACGAATGCTCACAGGCGCAATCACAATGCGCTACAACCCATATTGAGTAAAAGGGGATACAAATACAAAAACATAATTGCACCCCTAATGATTGGTACATCGACCAACATGGCGGGCAGAGGTTTAGCCACACAGCGTACTATGATAT
>NW_022639807.1:81288-81648 GCF_010583005.1 Odontomachus brunneus | reverse complement strand
ACCGCCGACGATGGACTATTACACGTGGAGAGGAGTACTCAGAAATTACGTACGCGATAACATTTTGTGCATGGTCGACTCCGACTTTGATGCGAAGTCGCGCAAGATACGACGCGTAGCGCAACCAGAAACCGACAGTGACGCCGTCAATAGACTCTACGTGGAAGGAGGTCTCGCTTCATTGAGAGAGCAACAGCAAAAATTTGAAAAGAGACAGGAGGAATTTGAAAAAAACCTGATCAGACTTCATGCTGCAACACGTGCCATATGGGAGAAAGTGTTTGCAGCGCGTTGAATAGATGGAATTTAAAACGATGCGCTCGCAGTCTCATCATTCGTGATGAGGCGATCAAACATGCG
>NW_022639807.1:79537-81278 GCF_010583005.1 Odontomachus brunneus | reverse complement strand
CCGACAGTGACGCCGTCAATAGACTCTACGTGGAAAGAGGTCTCGCTGCATTGAGAGAGCAACAGCAAGAATTTGAAAAGAAACAGGAGGAATTTGAAAAAAACCTGATCAGACTTCATGCTGAAACACGTGCCATATGGGAGAAAGTGTTTGCAGCGCGTTGAATAGATGGAATTTAAAACGATGCGCTCGCAGTCTCATCATTCGTGATGAGGCGATCAAACATGCGGAGAACTGGTGGAGACGGGAAACAACACAGCCCCGAAAAGCAACGGTTGGAGGAGGAGTTGCATGCTCCTGCGAGAAGACATTTTCCTCGTAGACGCGTCATTGTGCGTGGATACGATGATCTGTCGCAGGCCGATGTAGTGGAGATGCGTCCGTATTCGCGGCTCAACAGTGGCTACCACTACATACTCACCGTTATCGATGTGCTGAGCGAGCATGCTTGGGTCATGCCGCTAAAGACTAAGAGCGGAAAGGAGATGGTCGAGGCGTTTGACAAGATAATTCGAGACAGCGGAAGATGTCCAACAAATTTGCAAACAGACCGGGGGAAGGAATTTTACAATACCGATGTGCAGAGACTCACGAAAAAACACAACATGAATCACTATTTGACGTATTCAGTTATGAAGGCTTCCGTCGTGGAACGATTCAATCGTACGCTGAAGAATAACATGTGGAAAATGTTTACATTACAAGGAACGTACAGATGGATAGACTCGCTACCACATTTCGTATTGCAGTACAACGAGCGCAAACACCGGACCATCGGAATGCGTCCTGTCGATGTGACCCCTACGATCGCTAAAAAACTCCTCGATACGGTCTACAGCAACGTAAAAATTGCAGCTCCAGCGAGATTCAAAGTGGGCGATCCGGTGCGCGTGAGCAAGTTAAAGACTGTCTTTGCTAAAGGCTACACGCCCAATTGGACTACTGAGGTGTTTAAGATCGTCAAGGTGCAGGCAACCAATCCTGTGACATATCTGCTGGAAGATTCTCGCGGACAGCCTATAGTCGGAGGTTTCTACGAGTACGAACTGCATCATGTTGCCAATCCAAACGTGTACTTGGTGGAAAAAGTGTTGTGCAGAAAAGGTGATAAGGTTTATGTAAAATGGCTGGGATTCGATAAATCATGCAACTCATGGATACATAAGGATAATGTGTTGTAAAAAATAACTGTTTATTACATGTAATACATAAAATATATTCTATTTACACATAAAATTATTATATGTAATACATAAATTATATTCTATTTACACATGAAATTATTATACATATGTAATACATAAAATATATTCAATTTAAAATATAAAATTTATATTCTATTTATAATAGTATTTTATAATGCCCCCATGGTAACGTTTCAGTCGAATTGGGTACGATATACCGTTTGTCATCGTACGGATTTAGAGCTATTTTCGTCTCAGACACTGTGTACACTTCATGCAATTTTGATCGTATGCACGATTGACGACGAGTCGTTTCGATCTCCTCTCGCAAACACTGTACGTAATCATCGAAAGATATCGTTTGCGCTACAACATTACTCTTGACACCTTTGACCTTTTTCGTGTCTTTCTTGCCATCCACTCGCAAAGCGTACATCTTTGCCCTAAGTCCGATAAATTCCGTCATGATCGCTCCGTTGTTTTCATCTTTCATTAAACCAGGCACCTTCTTATTTACAAGCGGTATATCGTACGCGTTGTCAGTAGGATAATCGCTC
>NW_022639807.1:78454-78921 GCF_010583005.1 Odontomachus brunneus | reverse complement strand
CTCGCGGGTACCGCGCGCCTGTGGTACATGGATCGGCGCGCGCGGTGGACCACATGGCGAGAATTTGAGGTAGCTTTTCGAAATCGGTTCGCGGCGCCCGGATATCAGGCCGCCTTGCGTCGCGAAGTAGAGCGTCGTACGCAAGGGGAGAGCGAGAGGGCTGCCGATTACATAACGCGCCTTAAAGCGATGCTCGACCGTCTGGACCCGCCGTGGTCCCACGATCAACAGCTAGAATTGACGCGTCGGAATTTGTTGCCGCGAGTGAGAGCGCTCATCCGTCGGGACGACTATTTTGACTACGACTCGTTGGAGGAGGCCGCGATACGCGCAGAGGCGGAGGTCCAGGCGGATCGGGACTACCGGCCCCCGCCTCCCCCGGAACGCACCCTTATTCCGCGGCTTGCATACCACCCTCCGCGGGGGACTGCCCGCGTTCATGCGGCGGTCGAGGTAACTTCCGGGGC
>NW_022639807.1:77679-78444 GCF_010583005.1 Odontomachus brunneus | reverse complement strand
GACTACGACTCGTTGGAGGAGGCCGCGATACGCGCGGAGGCGGAGGTCCAGGCCGATCGGGACTACCGGCCCCCGCCTCCCCCGGAACGCACCCTTATTCCGCGGCTTGCTTACCACCCTCCGCGGGGGGCTGCCCGCATTCATGCGGCGGTCGAGGTAACTTCCGGGGCGGGGGGCGCGGATAGGACGACGACGTCGGGTGACCGGGCTGCCGCCTCGAGGAGAGGCGTCCGACGTGACGCGTCGCGAGGGTCGGCGTTGGGAGCCGCGGCGACTATCGGTCAAGACGGGAATAGACCTAACCCTACGAGTGACGGTGAGCCGGTGCGTGGAGTCGCGGGGAGGGCGCGCTGTTGGAACTGCTCGGAAGCGGGTCACCCCGCTAGGAGTTGTCCACGGCCGCCTAAACTCCACTGTTATCGGTGTGGGAAGCTAGGAGTTTCGGTGCGGGACTGTCCGGAATGCTCGGGAAACGAGGCCGGGAGTCGTTGAAGCGGGAGGTCGCGACCCCGGGGAACGAGGGGACAGCCCGCGGAGTGGGAACGCAGGGGGGACGAGTGGGAAAGGCCTATACGCTCTTCGCGAGAGCGGGGCCCTCCAGCTTGCCCTATGTTAGGATCGCGATCGGAGGACACTTTTTGTTGGCGTTGGTAGACTCCGGATCGGGGCGAACGATATTAAGAGCCGAGGGAAGACGAATTATCGAGCGTCTGGGGCTGCCTATAGAGAGGGGACCGGGGGCCCACATTAAAACCGCTGGGGGAG
>NW_022639807.1:72670-77669 GCF_010583005.1 Odontomachus brunneus | reverse complement strand
ATCGAGCGTCTAGGGCTGCCTATAGAGAGGGGACCGGGGGCCCACATTAAAACCGCTGGGGGAGAGTTAGCGCGTTTAGACGAGGCTGTCGACGTGTCGATTCGGTTGCAGGGCACCGAGCATAGTCTTCACGCGTGTCTGTGGTCGCGGTTGCCGGTTCCGTGTATCCTCGGGATAGACTTTTTGCGACGATTCTAGTTCGTGGTAGATTTCTCGACAGAGATGTGGCACTTGGCTACCGAGCCGAGAGCGAAATACCGATTCGTGCGACATTCCGATAAGAGCGATTACGCATGTAGCGGCCTATCTGAGCTCACTTCGTACCAATCAGAGCAGTTGGAAACTTTTCTGAAAGATAGGTTGCCGACCGAGCCGCTTAACTTGGGAATCACGGGATTAGCAGAGCATCGCATCGATGTAGGGCAGCACGCGCCTATACGCCAGCGTTGCTATTTAGTCTCTCCAAAAGTGCAGGACGCCATTAGGGAGGAGGTCGATGAGATGTTAGAGGCCGGGGTGATCGAACCCTCGAGTAGTGAGTGGTCGAACCCCATCGTAATGATCAAAAAGCCTAGCGGAAAGTATCGATTCTGTCTAGATTTTCGGAAGGTAAATGAGATCTCGAAAAAGGATGCCTATTCGCTCCCGAATATGACAGGCATCCTCGATAAGTTGAGGGCCGCGAAATATATTTCGACTCTGGATCTAAGCCAGGCTTATTTCCAAATTCCGCTCGCTAAGGACAATAGGGAAATCACCGCGTTTCGGGTGCCGGGTAAAGGCTTATATCATTTCACTCGGATGCCGTACGGATTGACCGGCGCGCCGGCTACCTTCCAGCGTCTCTTAGACAAATTAATAGGGCCAGAGATGGAACCTCACGCTTTTGCGTATTTGGACGATATCGTCATCGTCACGTCCACTTTCGAGGAGCACTTGACCTGGTTAGAGCGTGTGTTAGGCAGGGTTACAGAGGCCGGATTAGTCATCAATCCGGAGAAATGCGAGATCTGTCGATCGCAGGTTAAGTACTTGGGCTTTTTAGTTAGTCAGGAAGGACTCCGAGTAGATTCGGAAAAGGCTCAGCCTATTCACGACTACCCCGCCCCGAGGAATCTAAAACAACTTCGGCGATTCCTCGGGATGTCTTCATGGTATCGTCGCTTTATTCCTCAATTCGCAACCGTGAGTGAGCCTTTAACGCGGTTACTTCGCAAAAATAAACGGTGGGACAGGACGACGGAGCAAGGGGAGGCGTTTCGGCAGATCCGCGTTCATCTGGCTGCCGCTCCTACGCTCTCGTGTCCTGACTTTAGCCAGCCGTTTAGTCTACAGACGGACGCGAGTTCGGTGGGCTTGGGTGCCGTGCTCACACAGACGAGTGAAGGGGTGGAGAACATTATCGCGTTCGCAAGCAGGGCTCTGACTGACCCTGAGAAGAGGTACTCAGTAACGGAACAGGAGTGTCTGGCTGTCGTATGGTCCATCCGAAAGTTCCGACCGTACCTAGAAGGGTATCGCTTTACGGTCGTGACGGATCACAGCAGTCTCCGTTGGCTTCACAAATTGCATAACCCTACAGGCCGATTAGCTCGCTGGGCTCTCGAGTTATTAGAGTACGACTACGAGGTCGTTCATAGGAAAGGGGCCCTTCATCATGTCCCTGACGCTCTTTCCCGGATGTATGAGACCGAGGGGAAGGAGGTAGTGGCCGTAGCCATCGAGCAGGATCCTCCGCCTGACATCGCGGATCGTTGGTATCGTAGGCGCGTCGCGGACGTGTTCCGAAGGCCGAAGCATTTTCCTGACTGGCGAATAGTAGATAGTCAACTGTATTTTAGGCGACCAAGGTCGGTAATAGAGGGGGTCGTTAGCGATCTGAATCGGTGGAAGCTGGTGCTGCCGAAAGAATTGCGGGGGGAGGCCCTCCGTGAGTCGCACGACGAGCCCAGGGCAGGTCACTTGGGAGTCGAGAAGACCTATCATAGGATCGCGGTAGCTTACTACTGGCCGGGGATGTATAGAGACGTCGCGGCGTACGTCCGGCGTTGCGACTCGTGCCAGCGTACAAAGGTAGAGCAGGTGGCTGCCGCCGGCCTGATGGGACCGCGTGTAATCGAGCAACCGTGGACGACTATAGCTGCCGATATCATTGGACCGCTGCCGCGTAGTAGGGCGGGTTTCGTATACCTCCTAATCATCCAGGATCTATTCACCAAGTGGATAGAATGTCGTCCGCTGCGCGTAGCGACGGGGCCGAAAATACGAGAGGCGCTCGAGGATCTCGTAATATCCCGCTGGGGCACGCCGCGGTACTTGCTCGCGGACAACGGGACGGAGTTCGTGAATCGAACTATTAAAGAGTTCGCGGGGGAGTGCGGAATCGAACTGCGCAACACGCCACCTTACCATCCGCAGGCGAACCCGGTAGAGCGAGTAAACCGCGTAATTAAGACAATGATCGTCGCGTATCTCAAAGAGGATCATCGAGAATGGGACCGTCACGTAAACGACTTTAGATTCGCCTATAATTCGGCTCATCACACGTCTCTCGGCGCATCGCCCGCCTTTTTAAATTTCGGCCGTGAGTTGGAGGCTCCGCAAACCTTGAGACGGCGAAGGGAAGCGACCTCGGAGGTTGCCGCGCGCGAACCGGAAGAGTGGACGGCACGGATGCGTCGTCTCGACGCGGTGCACGCCTGGGTACGCGAACACCTCGATACCGCTTATCAGGAGCAGGCGTCGCGGTATAATTTGCGACACCGACCGCGAAAATTCGGCGTGGGAGACTTAGTAATGCGAAGACAGCACGTGTTGTCTTCCGCCGCGCAAGGCATCGCCGCAAAGCTCTCGCCAAAGTTCGCGGGACCCTTCCGCATTGGGAAGGTGCTCTCTGCGACCCTGTACGAGCTTCTATCCGAGAGAGGGGCTCCGGAAGGGCGAGTGCATGTTAGCCAACTGAAACCGTATCACCCATCCGCTTCACCTTAACTCACAGGTTGCCGAAACATGGACCCGCAGGACCCCTGGGAGCGTGTGTTCCGGCGCTACTTCCGGGACCTCTGCGCCATCGGCGAGCGCGAACTAAACTTTTGGGACGACGTGGCAGAGGCGCTGCGGAGCACCCCGATGCGCGTCGAGCGGCCCCATCAGGCTGTGGTGCGGGACCTCCCGACGACCACGAGCGCGGCGACCCAGACGGTCCCAGGCTGCCGTCTGGCCGCCACGAAAACCGTGGCGGTCCAGACGGACATCAAGGGCCTGGCGAAAGGGGGCGCGCCAAAATATAGCCGAGGCACCCAAACAACTGTGGCTACAGAGAGGAAGCGCTCGCACTCGGGCCATCACCAGCGCTCCACGACCCCGGAGCAAGCACCACGTCGCCCCCGCTCACCAGGAGCGGCTTCTGAGGGCACCAGCAGGGGCGGACCAACGCGAGGGGCAGACCGGTGCTGGAACTGCCGATCCACGGGACACCGCTACTCCACCTGCCCCCTCCCTAAGGACCGCCAGTTCCGTTTTGGCTGCGGGGCGCAGGGGAGGACAATGCGAGATTGTCCAAGGTGCAGCGAGGACTGGACGGACCTCGGGCCCTATCGCCCTGACCTAGGGCACATGGGCAAGAAGGGCGGCTTCAGGGATGAGCGGCGCTGACGGCGGGACTCCCGGCTCCTCTCGGGGCGACGTCGGCTGTCCCTGCCCTCGGGGACACGCCGGATCGCGGTTGCCGAAGACTGCGACCAGTTGATGTTACTTGTTTTATTATTTGAATTGGATTCTTGTTTTTTTTTCTTTCCTTTTCGTGGTCCCACTCGTTTTTTTGTTAGGATGCCGACGCAGTCGCCTGGGTGTCCCGGGCCACATTGAGACCATGTGCGTAGGTTGCCGTCGACTACCGACGAGCCGCGCCCCGAGAAATAAAAGGGCCTTATTCTAGTCACGTCACGCTGTACAGAGTTTCCTTGCGCACACCCAACCCCGCGAACCCCGCAGGCAGCGTACAAGGGCGCGAAGATCGGCTGAGCGACGGAGTTGAGGGCGGCGAGCCGCCCCGACCTCCTCGGTCCTCCCCAGGGAGGGGGGGATGTGACGTGGCGATTTCGCCGTCACCGATAGCCGCGGGGAGACGAGGAGAGCTGTGCTCGCGCCCCTTCCCTCGCGGGAAGGGCGGCTGCGAAGAGATTGGTGTCGCACGCTTTTTACGTGCGAGACCGCGTCTTGTAATTTTTGCTATTTTTTTTTGTTGTTTAAAATGTGTGATTGGCGGCGCCGAGGTGGACAAGGTGCACCGCTCGGAGAACGGCGACGGCGGATCTGCAGAGGACGACAAGCCGCGCGGGGCAGGATCCACCCCTCGCTATCACTAGCGAAGGGGCACCGACCAGATTGCAGCAGGACGCCAAGAAGGGCTGACCGTAAAGGCCAGATCCCGGGGGACGCCCTGGGATATTCAAGCTTTTGGCAGCCACCTGAGCGCCCACGCTAAAAGGAGCTGCCGTCCGAGACAGGATGCCGTCGATGTAAATCGGAGAATTCGGCGGTGTCGCGCGGGCCCTGTAAGGCGCCCGCGCTAGAGCCGTACGTTCCCGCAGGCCCAATAAGGTCTAGCGGCGATCGGCGGCTGATACCGCAAGCAAAGAAGCCTCGCGCTCGCAGGAAGAATCGGCACTGTGCGGCGAGCGAGCAAGGAGTGCGCCAGAAAATCTCACGAGCGAGCGAGCGACCGTCGTGCGGCAGCAAACGAGAGAGAGAAAGCGAGCGATCCAGTAGAGAACGAGAGGCGAGCCAGCAGGAGTTTTTGGTGAGCTGTCCCATCCTTGTCGCTAAGCCGAACGCGGAAAATCGGAATGGTTGCCGTCGCTTCACGACGGCGGCCGGAAGGGTTCGTCACCGCCCGCGGCGACCCGTTTGACCTCGCGAGGGACTAGCCGCCCTTACCGCGCTGTCTGCTGCCGCTTCACCGCGTTCGCGACCGCACAGTCCGGCGATTGAGAGCGTT
>NW_022639807.1:70916-71872 GCF_010583005.1 Odontomachus brunneus | reverse complement strand
ATCCTCTCCATCTCTTGCCGTCTTCTCCAGTGTGCACTCTAGGTCGGCGTATATCACAAAGGGAACTCGCTCCTTCCCGCTGTGCTTGTTAAAACTCAGCCATTTATTGTCTTCGTTGGGTAGAATGATGGCATAGTCGTTAATTTTTTGGCAGTCTACCGCGTGACTCTCCAGCCTCTTGTTGGAATGGAAGTAGTGCAGACACCTACAAACATTGCAATTTTTATCGCCTTATTGCATACTTCTGATACAATTAAATGTACTTACCGATCGCAAATATATTTTCTATTTTTTTTCTTGCTAAACTGCGAGCTCACGAGCCTGGATAAATCCTTGATCCGAAGTGTCCCGTGTTGTGATCTCGAGGATCCGAAACGTGCAGCAAGTTGACATGCTTTTCCCTCTTTTTGTCGCTGAGACGTATTGGAACAATAGCTTCGTTCTTTTCTTCCATGATGCCGTATACATTGATGGATATATCATTTAATAGTTCAAATCTTGTAATTTGATTAATTTTCATGGGGAACTCAATGCCTTGAAGATTGAGCACGTTCGTGCAATGGGAATACAATGATGCACGATCTGCATATCTTTCGGCTGGATACAGAGCCGCAACTATTGCCCACGCGAAACATGCATTGTCCGGAGATTTGACATTGATCACAGCCCGCTTCAGTTGTATCACACGCGGTAACTCAAAGTGACATCCCGCGTGCAACGGATTGTATTTGTTCACATTGATTGTAAGATTGAGTATTCGCGATAATGCCCACCCGCTATCGCGTTCTTGGAATTCCTCCAACGATGCTAATGTGGGCTCGACGATGCGTCGCTCGTACCAATCTTCTATGTTGGATGTGGAAAAGAGTTCACAATTTTTCGTAGCGATGCTCTTTACCGCACGTTTTTCACCCGCGAAAAACTCACCGTTAAACGCAGTGTTCACTTTCACGTGT
>NW_022639807.1:65382-70707 GCF_010583005.1 Odontomachus brunneus | reverse complement strand
GGCTGGATACAGAGCCGCAACTATTGCCCACGCGAAACATGCATTGTCCGGAGATTTGACATTGATCACAGCCCGCTTCAGTTGTATCACACACGGTAACTCAAAGTGACATCCCGCGTGCAAGGGATTGTCTTTGTTCACATTGATTGTAAGATTGAGTATTCGCGATAATGCCCACCCGCTATCGCGTTCTTGGAATTCCTCCAACGATGCTAATGTGGGCTCGACGATGCGTCGCTCGTACCAATCTTCTATGTTGGATGTGGAAAAGAGTTCACAATTTTTCGTAGCGATGCTCTTTACCGCACATTTTTCACCCGCGACGAACTCACCGTTAAACACAGTGTTCACTTTCACGTTTACGTGTCTCTCCATTGCATCCCGTATGTGCTCGAGCACCATATTCTTTGCATCCTCGAGAAATTGACGAGGTTCGATGTGGTTCGCGTTGATGACAATTCCGGTTAATATGCGGTTATCGAACGCGGTATCGACCTCGCGCCAAACGAGTCCTGCATCTCTCGTACTGTGTCCTGCACCCGCGTGAACGAAACGTGTGCGCAACGTATTTTTTAACCCCTCGAGTTGGGCGATTCGAGAAATCAATGACTGTCTAATACCGATCGATAATCGCGGTCGTTTAGCCCGACTATGTTCTTCCAACAACTCGAGGCACTCGCCACACTTTTGCACCCACGCGTCGTATTCGTCTCGCGATTTCAGTCGAGCCGACTGCTCCCGCAATTCTCGCTCGATTTGCGCAAAATCTTCCATTTCTTTTACAAAGTGCACACTAGATTTACAAATGCTGCTATGCATATTGGCATAGTACGACTCTGAACTTATATATATATTATCAGTATATCTCCATCTCTTTCTAACAAAAATGTGTCTCGTTTAGGAGGGATTGTAAATATGCAAAATATGTATACTTCTATGACCTTCGTATCTTGTTTCACATTTTCTGCGAATCTTACTGTCGCACGTGTTCATTTGTAATAATAATATCATGTTTCACATTTTCTGCGCATCTAACTGTCGACTGCAAATCGATGTGTCAGCACAAAAATGCTGCATTGTGACGCATAAAAAAGAGAGATCTTACATGAATACTTTTGGACTGCACTTTTGATATAAATATCGGAAATCGATTTTTTTCGATGATGCAGTATGGCGCGAAACACTTAATCGATATATGAGTATTCGTTTGGTTATCTACGGCGCTGTATCAGAGATTTGTTGAATGATTTGATAAAATATATTTGTACAGTAGATATAGATGAAAATTAGGTGAGTCTCATTCATATTATTATTATGCACTGCTTTCGGTTGTTGGGGAGGAATTTTGAAATGTATTTAAAGCGGTGCTTGGTCACTCGTTGCATCAGTCGCAACAAAGACATTTAGTGGACAATTATTATTTTGAGAAGAATGCACAGTGTTGAAGGAAAACGTATGAACTATTACGTACCCGTGCAAGATGATGCTCCACCGTACGAGAAAAAAAGGTAAGTCTCAATAATTATCTTCTTGTGAATCATTTATCTTTAATTGTGTATTGCAACCGCGTTAAATTATTTATGTTTTTACAGTGTATCGCAATCTCGTTGTACAGCCCGTATTTTAGGGCGAAGATATGCCTTGACGTCAACGTCTTTTAAGTACTTGGAGATTGGGATCAGCGTAGGACTGGTATCCACAGTGCAACTAGTCCTCGGTGACAATCGTGGCAATCAATTGGCCTTACACTCGGCAATTTGGGGAGGATTGATGGCAAAACGTGAAGATATTTTAAAACTTTTGCAAACAACCGAGGTGTCATCCTCTCCGCTATGGATTCGCGATTTGGCGGTGGAATGGTGCACAATGTACGGCAAGAAACTTTTAAAACTCACATTATCCGGTAACTGCATGTACTTGCAACCAGCTACAGTGGAACATTTGTTTACTCTCGAGCATTGCATTGACCATATGTACTCATGGTTATATGAAAATACACACATTGTTAATACAAAATATAGAAATTTTGTAAAAATTCTTCGAGAGAAGAATATTACCGAAACGGATAATGCTATATCGACGATACGCAATAGCGGGGACTTTGACGGTGGTTCACTCATCGATTGCGAGCTATTAGCGTGCGCAATGAATGATATTATGTATGAAGTATTGAACAAAAAGTCTGTACATGTAACACTTTCAAAATATATAAATTGTAATCCCAAGATCTGCTGCTTATTTGTATTACTCCTTTTTTCCCTATTTTCTCGATACACCACAAATAGTCTTAAAATGTTATTCGGTCTTTTTGCGGAGCGCAGCGAGTGATGTAGAACATGCAAAATCTTGTCGCGGGGGCACAGTGTACGTGCTCATTAGTAATAAGAATATCATGTGTCACATTCTAGTTCTTGCGCATCTAATTGTCGAATGCATACGTTTGCAGAATATTAGAGTTTGCAGCTGTGACTAAAAAATCACGCTGCGAAATGCGCGTGGCGGCGCGGGCGGCGCGGAAACTGCCGTAAAATCCGCCGCGGAAACCGCCGCGAAAACCGCCGCAGATCGGTAAAATGATCTATCGAAAGCAGATAGAAAAAATTATATCGGTAATTACCGATCATCGATATTATGTAAAGATGACAGTAAAAATTATGTAAAGAATATATATGTTGGTAAAAAATTAAATGTTGGTATATAATATCGGTAATAAATTAACGATCGTTGGTATTATCGGTAATTATATGTTGGTAAAAATTATATGTTGGTAAAAATTATATGTTGGTTAAAATTATATGTTGGTAAAAAAATTAAATGTTATATAATATCGGTAAAAATTACCGACCGGCGGTAACATCGGTATGCCCTCCCCCCAAATTACCGACCGATGATAACCCCATCCCCCACGGTGACGTCATACCCCCCGCCCACGGTACCCCCTCGCCCCTCACCTCCCCTCGGAGGACCTGAGTTAGAACCCGCCTATATTACCTACTAACAATCAGTCATGTTTATTATTAAGGAAACAAAGTGTTATTTTTAATATCCTTTTTTTATTTTTTGTACACCTAAAGTGACACGTCTACATTGGCGAGGTAACTGATGTAGCGTTTTGCTTAGGACTCGGTATTTTAGAAGAGGTACGAAGCGTATTCGGATCTATCAGAATCGGATTCGGCTCTCTCGGGAGAAGGTCGGATCGGATCTGCTCTCGATTTAAGAATTCGCGGCGTTTTATATTTTTGCGAATCACGCTTGATTCGCTATGATCCGCGGATGTTTGGCGGTCTGTTTACTTGGGAGGAGGCGGGTCCTCTTTCCGTTTCTTCTTCTTATGCGCGGTTTTATGCGTTTCTTTTAAACGGTTTCCGTAACGATTGCCTACGTGGATCGTTAGTGTTTTGGAAAATTTTTGAGATAAGCTACAAGAATTTTGCAATGAAAAATGGAGGTATCCATTTAAGAAATTGAAGATGACTTTCACGTGACTTTCAAACGACTATCCAGGGTCAAGACAATTGCACCATCTTATGTCTCCCTACGACCCATACAACTTTTGTATGAAATATTTTTCCGTATCTTCCATATTTTTCGAGATATTTGTCTGACTTTATTAAAATGACTCAACCTGTATATAGGTTGTTTCAGACCACTCGTATCACGTATAAAATACAAGAGGTCAACATTTTATTAAAAATTCAAAAAATTTTTTCTCTAAGTCGAGCACGCTCTATTAAATGGTGCTATATTCAACTTCCGGTATTGACCGGAAGTGGGTGTTTATACCGGAAGTTTTGTTTTTTAAACGGAATACCCTATTTTTCATCAGATTCAGATTGTACAGTGAAAAAGACGAAACTTATGTTTGAAACATTTTTCTGAAAATGTGTCCACCGACCTTGAAATGACATGAAAGTATATCAGCTACCAAACCTCTTAGATCCTAGATCTTCCTAGTCGCAGTGCGATAATCGCCTTCGTATGATTTGACTTTTTACTCCAAGTACTGAAATAAGTACTTCTACTTAAGTATCTTACTTTCAATTTTTTGTGTACTCCAATAACACTAAAAAATTTTGAAAAGTGGATTGACTAATGTTGGAATCAATATAATAAAATAAACTTTTCAATCAAACAATTTTATTATTTAACTTTTCGTTAGTCGGAATTTAGTAACAAACTTAACATTTATTTAGTAACAAACTTAACATGTACATAATTTTTATTCAGTTAGTAGATCTTGTCTAGGCTAAATGTTCAATGTGAGCTCCATTATGTAAAAGGCAAGTATCAATTTTTTTTTTTGGAAAGAGTCGACAGGTCGACGAATCTCATTTGCATCTAAAGACCGAACAGCATCTGCCGTTCGAAGCATCATATTTTCTCTGGTAATTGGGCGTATACGATAAACTATATCTTTTAGTTTTCCCCACAGATAATAATCAAAAATCGTCAGATCAGGCAATCGTAGTGAATAATTAAAGGGACCGTATTTGCCTATCCATTTATTTGGAAACATTCTATTTAGTTGTGTTCGAGCATTTCTTGATGTATGGGCCGGGCACCCATCTCGCTGGAAACATATCTAAGCGCTATTGCAGAGGAACATCTTTTTTTTTTTTTTTTTTTTTTTTAACGTGAGGAAAATGCGTTTACGCACACCCCGGGGGGTGCCCCGGGGTAGTGTGGGGCTCCCCAAATTGGGTCTACCCACTAAAAACCTCACAGACTCCTTGTCACCATTGACTGCACCCTGAGCGCCATCTAGGGCATTGCTCTGGGAGCAGTCGGTGAATAGCAATGCTCCAATCCTGATTTCCCTACTCCTCATCGCCGTCCAGTCGCGATCGGGCCCGCCCCAAGAAGCTACTCAGTCCACCCCCCTTTTTTTTTTTTACATGGGGAAATGCATTTTACGCATACCCTAGTCCCCGGGGGAGAGCTAGGGTTATGTAGGACTCGGCATATTTGCCGTACTACCTACTAAAACCCCATGGGTTACCTACCCGGGCCCTTTCACGGGTGCGCATTTGCACTCCCGCGGGTGCGCCCCCCCCCTGACTTCGTAAGCATGTGGGGGGGGGCGCACCGGGCCCTGGGCGTCGTATAGTCACAACGCCCTACATCTCGAGGGAGGGTGACATAGATGTCACCCCCCTCCGCGGTGTGTTGAGGGAACCACCCTCCCGGACACACCGCCCTACTCTTGGGGGTCGGAGCGAAGGCCCGCCCCCGCCGGACACTTCGCCCCCCCGTGCCCCTGCAGGGCGTGGACTTAGGTCCTTGGACCTTTGTCCCCCCGCAGGGGGCTTCCTCCGGTGAGTG
>NW_022639807.1:60571-65372 GCF_010583005.1 Odontomachus brunneus | reverse complement strand
CCGACCCCCGCCCGCCGGCGGAGGTGTAAGGGCCGCGCGAGCCCGCGCCCTTGTCGTCGGAGGGGCAGTTCGCGCAACTGCCCCTCGATTGGCCCCGCCCCCGGGGTCGCCGCCGCCAACCACATCCGAAGACGGGTCTGACGACGACGAGTCGGGGGGCGGTGCCCCGGGACCCCTCGCTCTCCCTCTCCTCCTCTGCCTTTTAGGGCCATGCGTGGGGTCCCCCATCTCCTCCCTTTCTCGCTCCCTCTCCTCCTTTTCGGACATGACGTCCGAACAAAAGGAGGAGAGGGCTTGCCACCTCTCCTCACTGCCGACGATAGCGCGGACTATCGCCGGCAGTGAGAGATCTCCCCCTATTTCCGCCCTCAGCACACGGCGTTGGCCCGCCCATGCGGGACAGTCCCGCAGGGTATGAGCCGCCGTGTCCGGGGCGGAGTTGCAGGCGCGGCACCGTGCCGCGTCTTCACGCCCTATCTTGTGCAGGTACTCACCGAAACATCCATGTCCGGTGAGTACCTGCGTCACCCAGAAGGTGAGACCCCTGCAACTATCCAGCCAGCCATCGAAGACTGGCCGGATATCCCTAACGGTCTCGTTTTCCGACTCCGCCAAGTGGCGTTGCCACTTGATCAGAAGAGACCGCCAGGCCTGGTGCTTCATCATCCTGACCGCCCTGTCTCTCACGCGTGATGCCCCGACACGGACCCCCTGGCGGATGTCGCGTGTACGACGATATGTCTCGTCGTACATCTCCGCCAGGAGATCAAACGGGGGCACCCCCGCGAGGAGATGCGCCGACTCCGCCGAAGTGGTCTTGTAAGCTCGCGCCACCCTCTGGGCAATGTGTCTCCCCATTTGCAGAAGAGCTCTTCTGTTATGGGGAGACGCCCGGAGGTCGCGAGCCCAGACCGGGGCCCCATACAGGGCCATCGATCTGACCACTCCGACGTAGAGTCAGCGGGACACATCCCTTGGCCCCCCGTTATTCGGCAGCAGCCGGCCAAGGGCCAATGCTGCTCCCTTTATACGGGGGGCCAGGCGATCAAAATGATCTTTGAAGCACCAGGTGCTGTCCAGGATGAGACCCAGATACTTCATTTGGGTCCCGATCCTGATGGACGTCTCACCTATTTTGAGTTGGCTCATCAGGCGGGGCACCCGTCGCCGAGGCGCGTGAAACCACAGCGCCTCGGTTTTCGAGAGCTCCACCCTCAGACCCAGGGCGTTGATACGCGACACGAGGTGCCGCGCGCCCACCTCGGCTCGAGCGTGTGCTCGAACCCAGTCCGCCCCCGTGGCGAGCAGAAGTGTGTCATCCGCGTAACACACAACGCTCACACACGGGGGCATGACGGCCTGCAGGACCGCATTATAGCCGATGTTCCACAGCAGCGGGCCCAAAACAGACCCCTGTGGAACACCGGCCGAGACCCTCCGTCGGTGTAGGCCTTCTTTGCCTGGGCATAAGACCCACCTGTCCCTCAGGTAGTCGCCAATGATCCGGCGGAGATAAGGAGGCACCTCGTGTGCTCGAAGTGCCTCCCTTATCCCCTCCCACGGTAGAGTGTTGAAGGCGTTCGCTATATCAAAGGATACAGCGAGCGCCACTCCACCGCGGGAGACAACCCGTTCCGCGAGGGAGCGAACGCGGTTGATGGCGTCAACCGTCGACCGCCCCTCGCGGAAGCCGTACTGGCACTCCGCCAGATCAGGCCCCTTTCGGGACAGGTGATCGACGAGGCGATTCGCGATAACTCTCTCAAAGAGTTTCGCCACCTCGTCGATCAGGCAAATCGGCCTGTACGCGGAGGGTGAGTCCGCAGGGCGCCCTTCCTTAGGAAGGAGGACCAGGCGGGCCTCCTTCCATGTGCGGGGAAACACCCCTCTTTCCAGGCAGGCGCTGAAGAGCTTGCACAGCCTTGGACCGCACGCGCTGTACGCCAAGCACCAGACTTTGTTGTGAAGTCCGTCGGGACCCAAGGCGGTGTCCCGGAGTCCCATCCTCCTCACGGCACGATCAAGTTCCTGTTTTTGGACCCCCATCTCCTTCGACCACTCGTGGTCATACCGTTCCGGGGGGCGCTCGAGCTCCTCCGGGCATTCCGGAAAGAGTTTGTCGATTACGCCCCCCAGGAACTGGGGGTCCAGAGACTCTGTGAGCGGAGGCGCCCAGGTGCGGAGTTTCTTCCGCACCATTCTGTAGGGACGCCCCCATGGATCTCTGTCCAGAGTCTCCAGGAACCTTCTCCAAGCCCGGTGCTTGGCCTCTCCTATGGCCTCGGTGAGGATTTTCCGCTGGGCGCGGTACTCCTCACCGAGTGTCACCGTCTCCGTCGTATCGGACCCGCCGCTTAACCTACGGCGGGCGTCGGTGTACCGGCGACGTGCGCGATTGCACTGAGTCCGGAGAGTTTCGATCTCCGGACTCCACCAGTACACCGAATGACGCGGGGGAGGCTTGTTCCCCATCCGGGGCATCCCTACGTCTGAGACATCCGTCATGATGCCTCGGAGGGAAGCCGCCTCCTCCTCCACATCCCGACAAGGTCCGTCATCCTCGACGGACCAAGTTACGACGGCGACGGCTGCCAACAGCGCGTCACGGTCCAGCTTCTTCAGCGCCCACCTGGGTGAGCTGCCCTCTGGGCGGACTTGGTGACTGGGGGCTCCGCCGGGCGAGGAGAGCATCATCCGGATATACCGGTGATCGGACAGGCTCTATTCGTCCAGGGCCCCCCAATTTGACACCGTGTCGGCGGCCTCAGGTGTCGCGAACGACAAGTCCACGATGGACTTTCCCTGAGGCCGCACGCACGTGGGCTCGGAGCCGCGATTGAGTACGCGTAGCCCCGAGCCCTCCGCCCATGTCCCAAGGATCCGCCCGCGCACGTTATCCCCGGGGCTCCCCCAAGCCGTAGACTTGGCATTGAAGTCCCCGAGGACGAAGATCCTGGGGTTGCGACATTGGACCAAGAAGGTCCGCAGTCCCCCCAGGAGTCCCTCGTACGCGTGACGGTCCCATTTGGGACTGAGGTAGCAGCTCACAAAGGTGGTGTCTCCCCAGTTCGCCGCCGCCCAGCCGACTCCAGCGGCCAGGCTCTCAAACCGGAGGCCAGGGGTCTCCCTCCTCCATATGATAGCCGCGGAGCCGCACTTGCTGCTGACCGCGTCATGCGGCAAGTAATAAGGCTCCGCGACTATCGCCAGGTCAACCCCCCACTGCGCGAGATTGGCGACCATAAGGTCTTGCGCACTCGCACAGTGGTTGAGGTTGACCTGGATCACCTTTGGCCCAGTGGTGACGGGAACACCCGCCATCACTAGGCCTTATCTGATGGGCCTTCCCCGGCCCCCACCTTCCTTTTTGTCGAAGAGGAAGCCACTTCCGTGGCCTTCCTCTTCCCGCCCTGCTGCTCGGGCTTCTTACTCGGCTGGGACTTAGGCTCTGTCGCAGCCGAGGCTTTTCCCTCAGCCCCTTTCTTTTCCCCCTGGGCTCTTCCCCCAGCTCCCCCCCTTTTAACCCCCTTTTTTGCTGGGGCACACGAGGGTGCACCCAGCCGGTGGTTGCTCGGCCTCCCCAGGTCCGTGCACAACGGACACTTAGGGGAGGCCGAGCACGTTGCCGCGCGGTGGCCACATTCCCCGCAGCGATAACACTTATCGCTGCGGTCCACCGCGCTTGTGCACCGCTGCCTGGGATGCCCGATCTCCAGGCAGCGGTAGCACTGCATCGGGCGGGTGCTGAGGACTTCCGCCCTGACCAGCATCCTTTGGACCAGTACTTGGGCCTTAAGCCCTTGATGCCCAAGGCCGAGATATCTATCTCGGCCTTGACTTTTGTCATGGCCCGATCGAGGGTCCATTCACACCCCTCCGGAATGGTCAGCGTGATCGCCGACGCCGGAGAGGTGCGAGGGAGATTCACCCTCGACCGGGACTTTGGCCCCCCCTTACCTGCCCCCTTCAAGGCCCCTCCCTTGCCCTTCTGGGTTTGGGAGGGAGCCTGGGGGGCCTTCTTGGCCGCCTCCTCCTTGGCCGCCGTCCTCTTGGCCTTGCGGCCCAGGACCCTCGTCCATGTCTCCGCCGTTTGGGCCGGGGAGCCGGACGAAGGCTGTGCCGCAACAGCCGCCACCTCCTTGGCAGGCTGAGGTGAAGTCTTCTTCACCTCAGCCTTCTTCCTCGCGGGTCCACTCCTGGCCCCTTTTGAGGGAGGAGGAGTCGGTCCGGCAGGAGCCGCTTTCGCCCTCTCCCTCAGGGCTGCCAAATTTGGCCCGCCCTTGGTTCCGGGTGGAGCGATAGTCTCTACCCGGGTGACCCTCCGCCCGGGTCTGACCTCCGCCAGGATCTCCTGACGGAAGGCCCCGAGCCTCCGCTCCAGTAGAGCCTCGATCCTTTGAAACGGATGGAGGTCCTCCTCCCTCTTTGCGGCCTTGCTCGCCCTCATTTCCGCACGAGGGGGCAAGGTCTCCTCGTGTGGGGTCTGAGTGACCCCCCACGATCCTGCCTCCTTACTCCCCGCGTTGGCGAGTGGGAGTTGGGTGGGTGCGACGAACTCTTCGTCGTCGCACACCACCCTCCTCTTCTTCACCCTTCTCTCCTCCCTTTGAGGGAGGAGGTCGGGCGTTGGAGGCGGGACGAACTCCACTTCCATCCCCGCCTCCTTCTGACCCGTTGAGGGGCCAGGGACTCGCCCCTGCACGTCCCTTGGCATAGCTGCCGCCAAGTGCTCCTTGAGAACCTCCACCATGGCCTTCAGCTGAAGGACCTCCTGGTGGAGGTACTCGTTCCTCAGGCGGAG
>NW_022639807.1:60369-60561 GCF_010583005.1 Odontomachus brunneus | reverse complement strand
GCCCTCTCCCTCAGGGCTGCCAAATTTGGCCCGCCCTTGGTTCCGGGTGGAGCGATAGTCTCCACCCGGGTGACCCTCCGCCCGGGTCTGACCTCCGCCAGGATCTCCTGACGGAAGGCCCCGAGCCTCCGCTCCAGTAGAGCCTCGATCCTTTGAAACGGATGGAGGTCCTCCTCCCTCTTTGCGGCCTTA
>NW_022639807.1:59875-60359 GCF_010583005.1 Odontomachus brunneus | reverse complement strand
CGGGTCTGACCTCCGCCAGGATCTCCTGACGGAAGGCCCCGAGCCTCCGCTCCAGTAGAGCCTCGATCCTTTGGAACGGATCGAGGTCCTCCTCCCTCTTTGCGGCCTTGCTCGCCCTCATTTCCGCACGAGGGGGCAAGGTCTCCTCGTGTGGGGTCTGAGTGACCCCCCACGATCCTGCCTCCTTACTCCCCGCGTTGGCGAGTGGGAGTTGGGTGGGTGCGACGAACTCTTCGTTGTCGCACACCACCCTCCTCTTCTTCACCCTTCTCTCCTCCCTTTGAGGGAGGGCGTCGGGCGTTGGAGGCGGGACGGACTCCACTTTTATCCCCGCCTCCTTCCGACCCGTTGAGTGGCCAGGGACTCGCCCCTGCACGTCCCTTGGCATAGCTGCCGCCAAGTGCTCCTTGAGAACCTCCACCATGGCCTTCAGCTGAAGGACCTCCTGGTGGAGGTACTCGTTCCTCAGGCGGAGGTCTGCATT
>NW_022639807.1:49161-59865 GCF_010583005.1 Odontomachus brunneus | reverse complement strand
AAATGATGACCATCCGTGCAGAGCTCCCTGTACGCGGACTAGGCTAATACTACCGGGGGGGCGCCAGGTACCCCGGAGATGGTGGACCGCTAATGACCGGCTAACCTGCCGGCCATCCATCCCGTCGCCGCGGCCCGAAACTTGGGATTAGGGGGTTTTTTTATAGAGGACCCCGCCCTCGCAGCCCAGGCGGCTAAGCCAAGTCCCTCGTTCCCCCGGAGATCGTCATAGACATGACATAACGACCCCGGGGGTTTACGATGTGAGCACAGGTCCGACGTTGGTCGGACCACCGCTGTAGGGGCCCTGGCAAATGCCACGCCGACCCCTGAATTACCCCGCGCGCAGCTGCCCACGCGGGGGGGGCATCACGGCCGGTCACGCCGCGAAGTGCGGACGTGACCAGGAGGAGTCGCAGGGTTGCCGGGGTGCGGCACCTCTCCACAGAATGTGGGGAGGGCCAATATACCGGTCCCTGCGACTCCACCTCCCGTCCTGCCGGCCCGGAGAAAGTCTCCGGGTAACTCCGACGGGATGGTCATCCCAGGGTGCGCGACCCCGACCTCGGAATATGTCCGAGCGGCCCGCGCACCCCTCCACCCCCCGCGAACCGTGAGGCGACTCCTCCGGTGTGCAGTCGCGGGTGTGGGTACCTCTCCCCGCTCGAACGCAGGACTACTCCTACGCTGAGCGGATTGAGGGCAACCCGCTCTCTCGGCAGAGTGCCTTGAGAGTCGGGTTCTTCTCCTTGCCCTCCGGGAGGAGTGCTCTCCCCGTCCCGGAGCGGAGGTTCCCCCAACCCCGTCCCCAAGACTGGTGGTGGAGCAAGCCCCACCTAACGGCCCCAGCCAGCCGGGCGATTGGAATCAGGGCCGCCTACCCCTACTGGCGATTGAGCCCATCGGCCCTGAGGGAGTCGCCGGGCTCCCCTGCAGTGGAGGGATTTACGTCCCTCTCTAGCAACCGCGGGGCTGCAGCCCACCTCGGTCCGGTTTTCTGTGGGGGTTTTCCTTCCCCGTTGCCGCCGTTCGCCAGCGATCCTCAGGTAGGTGCCTCCCTTTCTGCCGAAACCGAAAGGTACTGCCGCCGAGCCTTCACCGGATCGCCGGTACCCCTCCACCACGGTAAGGTGGCGGCATGGAGGGGACTCAGTCCACCCCTCGGGGGCGTAGCCCAATCCCCCCGGACCGCGTCCACTTATTATTTGTTTTACTCCGTTGGCTCCTATTTTTTCTATAGTTTTTCCTTCTTGTGTATGTTTCTTAACTGTCTTCCTTACCCACCTGTTGTGTTGTATTCTATCTTGTAGCGCTCTTTCTTTGTTCCTTTCTGCCACTTCTTTTTTTGTTAGAACTTCCTTTGCGAATGTCGCTACTGCTTTCCAAATGGCTTCTTCGTCTAGCATTTTGGGAAGTAATTCCTTTATTGACAGTTCTATGCCGTCCACTGTTGCTCTTAGTACACTTCTTAGTTCAGCCCATACTCGGCAGTCTCTTATTGTATGGTCCGGTGTGTCCTCTGCTTCCTCGCAGTGAGGACACAGCGGGGATTCCCTTTTTTTAATCCAATTCAGGAATGTTCCGAATAATCCGTGTCCACTGAATAATTGTGTTAAATGATAGTCTAGTATCCCGTGCTTTCTGTCTATCAACCTGTTGAACACCGGTAGTATACAGTCCTTGACCCTTTGTCCTTTTTGTGTGTCGCTAGATAGTAGGGCGAGCCACTGGCGTTTCATTATAATTGTTGCCGCCTCCCATATTTCATGTTTCCTTTCTTGTCCGTCCTCTCCCCATTCCTTTAACATCTGTATCCTTTCATGGACCCTCCTCATCCTGGCCGCCTGCAGTTGTATGGGTGGGATACGCGCAAGGAGCATGGATGCGTCATAAGACATTGTTCTATAACCGCTTATTACTCTGAGTGCCATACTCCTTTGTATTTTTAGTAGGGGGGCCCTATAAGTTGAGCGAATTTCCAGCTGTTCACTCCAGATTGGGGCCGCATATAAATTACTGAGTGTAACATGTTTGTGTAAAACCTTCTCTTAGTTTCAAAGGGTCCTCTTAGGTTGGGTAGCAGTTTCCATAGTGCTTTTAGCACTCTATGCGCTTTTTCTTCGACATATAAAAAGTGAGGTTTAAAAGATAGACTTCTGTCGAACATGACTTCGAGGTATTTCAGCCGGTCCGTAACTTCTATGCCCTCCCTCTTAATTAATACCTCTATGTTTGGCATTTGTCCTTTTCCTCCGAACAGTATGGCCTCTGTTTTTTCAGGAGCAATTTGCAGCCCTAGTTTATCTATCCTACTGATGATAGCTGCTGAGCCCAGTCCTCCGATCATGACAGCCGCTCTCGGGTTTTTAGCACGTGCCAGGATTATGGTGTCGTCCGCATAACATATCACCTTACAGTCCTTTCGGATGTTAGCCTGCAGTACATAATCATACGTTATGTCCCATAGCAGGGGACCAAGGACAGAACCCTGAGGTACCCCTGCCCCCAGCTGTCTCGTTCTCACCTCACCGTCTGAGTTTCTATAGCTCACAGATCTATCAGAGAGATATTCCTTGGTTACCCTTACGAGATATCCAGGTAATCCCTTAGCCTGCGCTTGCTCTATGATCCTTGGCCATGGAAGTGACCCAAAAGCATTCTTGATGTCCAAACTGATTGCTACTACATATTCCTTGTTGTCTAGTGCTGTCTTCGCGAAAGTTTTGAGTTCCAGCATTGCGTCAATTGTGGAACGGCCGGTTCTGAAGCCGTATTGCATTGGCGCCAGTCCTTAATTGGGTAATTCTTGTAGTCGACTCTTGATTCTTACCGCAATGGTTCTTTCAAAGGCTTTTGCTAAATCATTAATCAGACATATTGGCCTATATTTCTGTTGTCCTCCGCTTTTGATTGGCTTAGGTAGTAGAACTAAGTTGGCTTCCTTCCAGGGTGTGGGGAATTTGCCTTCCCGCATACATCTGGTAAATATAAAGGCCACTAAGTCTAGACATTCCGGCGTGCATTGTCTCCAGAATAGGCTTTTTATTCCGTCTGGGCCCGGAGCCGTGTCTCGGGACTTAGTTCCTCTCAGCGCATTTTTGACATCCGTTGCGTCAACACCCCATTCCTCCTTCCATTCCATTTCGGGGTTTGTGTGCTCAGCTGTGCCCAGGGGTACCGAGTTATCCGGAAACAGTTCCCGGACAATCCGTTCCAGCCCATCAGCCGGGATTTTTTCCGTTGCAGGGGTATCATTTCTACTTAGTCGTCCCATGATTAGCTTGTAGGGTCTACCCCAGGGGTACCTGTTTAGTTCTTCAATGAATTCCACCCAGGCTTTCTTTTTTGCATTACGGATCGCGTATCGGAACTTGTTTCTTGCTTTTTTATACTCAGTGGCCGCCTCGGAGATTTCCTTCTCGCTGCGGCTGCGTTCTTTCATGCGTATGTGTCGTCTTTTAGCCCTGATGCATATGCGGCGTAACTCCTCCATTCTCGGTCGCCACCAATATGCGCCCTTATCCGCATGTCTTTTTTTGACTCTGGGGGCAGCGATATCGCATGCATGTGTTACTATATTGGTTAGTTTGTTAACCGCTTCTATTATGGGGGTGTCAGCGTCGCATCTGTAGTCCCACAAAGCGGTGGTCAGTGCAGCTTGAAATTTATCTGAGTCGAATTTGCTTTTGGCCCATCTCGGTGACCTCGTGCTCCGTTCACTGTTCCTCTTTCCCCTAGATTGCCTTGGGGTTATCTCGAAAAATATATATGTGTGATCGGAAAGCGTTTCTATCTCGTCACCATAGGCCTTCCATCCTCTGACTCTCTCCATCATGTTAGGTGATGTCCATGTTAGGTCTATTATAGATGTGCCTTGTGGTCGAACGCATGTAGGAATTTTGTCATCGTTAACGAGGCGCATGTCCAGGACAGACATGGTCTCCCACAGAAATTTGCCAAAGTTCGAATCCGTTCTGCAGCCCCATAAACGCGAGCGAGCATTAAAGTCGCCGGCCAGTATGATAGATTCGTTTCGTTGCAACCTGACAAAGTCCGCGATCTCCTCAAGTGCTCTGCAGTAATCTTCTGTACTTAGGTTAGGTGATAGGTATACAGAAATTACGATTATTTTGTTGCATTTGGCCGCTACAAATCCTTTACCCTGGTGCAGCATATTGCACGGGGGGGCAATGCCCTTTGTCCAAACAATGGCCGCTAGGCCTGTGCGGTCACTTATCCAGTAATTGGACGCCGGAATATAGTTGGGCTCTGACACTATGCCCAATGCTACCTCATGGGATAGCATAAAATGAATCAGCAAGTCTTGGGCTGGTCCGCTTCTATTGAGGTTGGCTTGAACACACCTAAACCTAAACATTTTTTGTTCTAGGATCCGGCCTCCGATCCGGTGCATTCTTATCTTTGGCATTAACTTCCTCGCATCTTAAACTTCCCATTCTATGGATGTGAGTTCTTCCTTTTTTTTGCATAGTGTGCAACTTGCTGGGTTAGTGCATTGACTCGCCGCGTGTCCTCTGTCGCCACACTTATAGCACATGCCTGTTCTATCTATGCTGCTTTTACAGTCATACCTTATATGCCCGAATTCCCAGCATTTAAAGCACTGTGTTGGCTTGTTTTTAAGAATCTCAATCTTAGCCATGGTCCAGCCCAATCTTATTTTATTTAATTTTGCCATTTTGAGGGCTACAGCAATGGGCATTTCTACCCAAGTAATGCCAAGCCCAGCTTTCGTTTGTCTGATAGGGCTTACCCTTATCTCGTTGATCTCGCATTCTCCGTGTTGAACTATTGCCTCCTTAACCTCTTCAGTCGTTACAGAGTCGTCTAGTCCCATTATTTTTATTTCCCCTTTTTTGATTGGCCTTGTAATGATGGCATCTTCTTTTAAAACCTCTTTCAGTTGTATGGCAAGATGATCCGCTTTTTCTTTACTCCGTTCGTCTGATATTTCTATAAGGAGACCTCCGTTGCGAGCTCTGCGGATTTTAGGGGCTTCAATGCCGAGGGTTTCTAGATTAATGTTTTCTCGCGCCTTTTTTAGAGCGGCCGCATACGAGAACTCTTCTTTGCCCCCGGTGATTGTAACCGCCGCTGTGTTCGGAACGCGTCTTGTTACTGTTCTTTGCACTGGTGGTTTTCTACCTGTCATTTCATGTCGGGTTATCCCATCATTGATTTTATGTATTTTTCGTCCGCTTCTGACCGTTTGCCATTCTGTCGACATTCCTTGATCTCCGGGATCTTCAGTGCCCGTATTAAGGGGCTTATTTGTCCAAGTGAAGGGAAGGGGGGGTTTTACTTGGACATTCGAAATAACCCTTGGTTTAATTTTTTGTTTTCCTTCCTGTTTGGGATCAGATGTCTTGTTTTCGTTCATCAATCTTTGTCTGTTGCGCATCTCTTTTCTTTTGGCTATAAGAAGACTTATTTGACGCGAAACTTCGGATTCTGATTCTAACGCGGATGTGAGTTGTTGATCCGTAGTTTCTATTACTGCTTTACTTTGGCTCTTCCTGGCTTCAGTAAGCCTCTGTGCTAGGGGTTGTGATTGTTTAATCTCCAGTTCTTGGTCCTCTCTTGACGCGCTCTCATTGTCCTGGGATATGTTTTCAGCTGGCGGGCTTACTCCTGTGATGAAGCTGTAGTCCGGGGTTATAGTTATCTTTTCAGCTTTTCGTTTTCTGGGTAGTGATGAGACACCAGGACTTGCCCGTTTTAGGCTTGCACTTAATCTTTCTTTGTCACGCTCTAGTTCTTGAATTCTTGCTGACAATTCTTTATTACGCATCCGCAGATAGGCTGGGTCCCCGGCTGCCATTGCTTTGATGACTAAGGATGAGATTCCTTCTTGTATCTCTGCGGCGCTGCGTTTGATTATTCCGCTTATTTTCCCCTGTAGGTTTGTGCTCTTAGATCTTGCCGACTCAATTTCTTTTGCCATGTCTAGCAGTAGTTCTCCAATGGCCGACGCTGCCATATTCTCATATTTTGGAGAAATGATCCAGTCTTCTTCGACAGGTGATTCATCGGTGTATTTATTTTTATTCATTCTTTTGGTATGATTTTTTCCCCTTTCGTCCAATCTCTTTTCAGTTTTGGCGTTTGTCTCAGTATTTATTTTTTCCATAGATTGGGTTGCTTTAGCCATCTCCTTTCTTTTTCCTTTCCTTAATCTGTTAATTGTATCTTCCTTTTTTGTTGCATGCATATCACTTCCTTCTTCGGATGAATTATCTTTTTGCCTGTCCGGCTGAGGACATTCAGCCCCATTGACTATTGAGGGGTCGTCTGGGTCCTCGCTTACTGCTGGTATTTTTCTACCAATGACCTGTTTTCGCCTTCCAATCTGTTCATCCTCCTCTTCGCTGTTATCTTCTTTTTTGATTTTGCGAGCTTTTCTGGGGGATTTACAGATTTTCGTTTTCAGCTCATCCCTGATACGTTTCCTGTTTGTGTTAGCCCAAGTCTCAGGTTCCGTCGTTACTTCCATACTCTCCTCTCTTTCCATGAGGGAGCCAGGCTGCAGGGAACTTTTCGTAGACCCGTTGTGCTCCAGCATATCCGTTTTGAGGCTTTTGCTACCTCCTATTTCTGTGTTAGCGGGGTTTTCTTGTGATTGTATCATCATATCTTCTTTCTGTGTTTCGCCCCTTGTTCTTCCTATATTTTCTATCACACTTTTCTTGCCGTTGCATGTATCGTCCTTATTGTCTTTGGTTAGGTTCCCCTGTACGGGGGACACCGTAAGTTTTTCCATGTTGTCATTGTTTTCGTTTGACACCCCTTGGTTATCACTCGTTTCCTTGAACATGTCTTTTTGCACGTCCTCGTTTAGCATGCTTGTTTCGTCCGTTGGTTTGTCCCCAGGGATTACCCCCCCTTGGGACGGTGAAGGGTTTTTGGTGTTTGATAAGTCGAATTCTATAGTGACGTAGTATTTCCGGAGCGGTTCGCCCATCATGGGAGCTTCACCTCAGTGAGACTACTTCCTCGCTATAGAGAATCTCCTAGTGATACATGGGAAAGCCGAGAAGCGGTTTGTCAGGGGGCCAGCCCTATTCCCATGATATGTCTGTGTAGTGCATGTGAATGTGTATCTCGGTGTTGTGCTTGTGAGTGTGTGTGTGTGTGTGTGTGTGTATGTGTGGCTGTAGGTGAGCGCGTTGTGTCTGTGTGAAGTGTACCGTATGTGTGGTGTGTGATTCTAACAATTTTCTCTGGAGAGGGCCAGGGCCTCCAGATGCAAAAGTTTTAGCGTCACCCCCTGATGTGGTTGCGCACTCGTATCCGAAAGCCGCTCTTCCCACACCCAGGCTAGACGGCGCCCGGTTTACCCTACCGGACATCCACCGAGGGTATGGAGCAATACCGGCCCACATAAGCTCCCATTCATGCGCCCCGCCGCGCCGGCTTCAACTCCCAGAAAGGCCACCGGAATCAGGAGGAGCGGTCTTTCTCACTATACAAAAAGCGGGGTACCGACGTCAACCTGGACTTAAGCCCAAGAGAGCGGTCGTCCACCCAAAACAAAAAATGGATACTCGACTTCACTCCGTCTCCCAGAGGCGCCCGGGAAATATCCACCAGCCGCAGGCCGCATCTCATTCACGCATTCATTTATACCGCTCTCCAGTCGGGCCTAGAGGGACACCAACGGCTGTACACTCCCAGCCGCCCAGGAGATCCGGTGGCCGTGCTGGCCTTAGGGTTCCGGCAACCCCGCAGTAGGAGCGCCCGTCCTCGCCGTGGGTCTCCCGCCGCTCAAGCCGAGCGCACCTTATAGCGGCCGCGAGGCTGCAGCCCCTCGCGGCCCGGTTTTCTGTAGGGGTTTTCCTTCCCCGTAAAAGGAGTGGCGCCTGATGCGCACCTCCCCCACCCGACTTTCTGGACGCGGGCGCCCCCGGCGGTGCGATCATCGGCCGCTCAGGTAACTCCCCTCGGAGCCCATCATCAACACGGGGTCTAAGTGAGCCGGGACTCTAGTTCATGGATCAGGGGTGCGTGGGGCCCCGGCGTTATCGTATGTGCGAATCACCGGCGCGCCCCCCGTTGCCACATCTTCACCAGCCCCGAGCCTACCCGTGTTGCCCGCCCTCCGAACAGAATCACCGAGAAGCGTGATCCCGCGCTCCTCCACCCGGGTGTTGCGAGATCGGTTGTTTAGGAGCGGGATCGATGATCACGCCCAAACCCAACCAGCTCGCCCGTCCGACTAGAGCTCCGCCTCCACCCACGACCAGGCGCCTCTCGGCGTCCCAGTCCGCAGGGCATCGGCTCGGCCAACCTTCCTGTTGGGGTACCGCACCGGGATACCGGCCATAGCCGGCACCCGAAGGGACCCCTGTAGATCCCCCCGTTTATCGCGCGCGGATCCCGATATTCCCAGCGCACGATCACCCCTTCGTCGGGGCTACGCGTTTGTTCGCGTCGCGACGCACAGCTCGGCCGGAAGGGGCCGCGGGGCTGCCGGGGTGCGGCGTCCCCCCGCAAGAGCGAGGAGAGCCAATGTACCGGCCCCCGCGATCCCACCGGCACGCGCGAGCCGATCTCCGAATTCGCCCAACGACCCACCCGTCCCTCCACCCCGATAGCGCCCCGAATCGGTCTCGAGGCGTCACCCTGAATAGTCGAGAATCCCCTCTCGCCGCGAGCCCCGCAACCCACCGCGGCACGCCCCCCCAGCCCCCGAGTCGACAGTTACCAAGTAAACACGAGCCATAACAATGATCGCGTGATCGGCTGTTGAGAGGAGACAAAAACACGAAGCTTGAATGTAAACAAACCGGGTCTCGAAGCGAGGCCCCTCGGGAGAGGGGAAGTGTCAGTAACGCGGAGCACGAGCAAAACACGTCCGTCCCCCACGGCAGCCCAGACGAGACTAGCAACCGCCCGTCCCCCCCGCGCGCCACGGAAGAGTATCCCTTCGCTCCCCGGCCCCCCCATCCACAACTCGACCCATCTCTCGTTACTGCGGGGGAGTCCCGGGACGCCCCGCAGCTTGCCGCGCGAACATGCATCCCCTACACTCCCCCCCCGAGCCCTCCGCCGCCCCCCGGCATCGGGCTCCCCGTGTGCCTTCGCGCTGCGCACCCTTTCCCAGTGGAGCGGGCAGCCGGTAACACCTTTTCCCTCCTTAATCCCTGGTTGCGGGTCTTGGAGGCTACCTCCGCGTATGAGGCACCGCCGCGTGGTCTCCGCCGCCCCCGCGCTGCCTGGGCTGGGACCCTGCGGCTTCGCGGCGGCGGCATCGTGGACTCCGCTGTGTTCGAGGCTGCCGGGTCCCGGCGACGCCGTCACGAACGGAAACAGTCCGTCCGCTCCCATTCACGTGGGACGTCGCCGTAGGCTCGGCTGGGCGGGACTGTGTTCGCTCGAAGCGGAGCCACTAGCAGGCCATATGCGTCATTGCCTCGGCGTAGCTACCGCTGAAAAGCCGGACGCTAAGACCAGGCCGCCCCTCTCCATGCAGCCCCCCGGGCGTCAGGCTCCCCGCAGCCCCTCCTCCCCCCGCCATCCCACACCCACCAGAGCACAGGACCCTGGGGGGGGGTCCCGCGCCCGGCGAGCGCAAGCATTGACGGGAAGAGGCTACCGCGCCGCGCCACTGTGCGACACTTCGCGGAACCACCCCGAACACAGTCAACATCCCCCCGCACGTGCGAGGAGCGGTGGACCCCGAATCAGGGCCACCCACGTTTGAGGAGGGCACCTGCGGCCCCAGGTTCGTCGTAACCGTGGTGAATCCTCCTCGCCACCCCCGCATTTCTAAGCGCAATAAAAAAAAAAACACTCCCAACGCGAGTGCCCCCCATTAGTTCTTTGGACCAGCCCCGTCCCAGCCCCCCACCCGGGATTCACGCGTCCGGCACCCAGCACCCCCAGCGGTACGACTATCGGCCGCTCAGGTAACTCCCCTCGGAGCCCATCATCGACACGGGGTCTAAGTGGGCCGGGACCTTAGTTCGTGGATCAGGGGTGCGTGGGCCCCCGGCGTTATCGCGTGTGCGAATCACCGGCGCGCCCCCCGTTGCCACATCTTCACCAGCCCCGATCCCACCCGTGTTGCCCGCCCTCCGGACAGGATCACCAGGCGGCACCAGACCGGACCCCTCCCCCCAGGCGCCTCGGGCGGCGTCGTCCGTGTGCCCAGCCGAGGCCGCGCGCACGGCCGACACGACAGGCCCAGTCCAATCCCTGCAACGACTCTACTTACGCGATCTCCCCCCTATCTTCCCCTGAGCCACCCGGTATGACACATCAGGTCAGACTCTGGGGTTCTCCCGTCCCTCACTACCCTGTCCACTCTTGGCCAGCGCTCCTCCGGCAGGCGGCCTCCCCTCCGGAGGGTACTGCCGCCGTGCCATCACCGGAGCGCCGGAGCCCTCCCACCGCGACAAGGTGGTGGACGCCGGGAGGGAGAGGAACATCTAGCAAAATAAGAAAATCTGTCCACAGAAAAGCTAAATATAAAACACCACTGAGATTTTTGTCAAAGAGATAGATAAGGTCCTACAATCTGATTATTTATCATGCAGCACTGGTCAGTCCACTTTTAAAATTTTTTGATTGTGATTGTAGCACGCGAAGAATTGAAAGTAAGACACTTAAGTAGAAGTACTTATTTCAGTACTTGGAGTATATTAAAAAGTAAAATTATACGAAGGCGACTATCGCACTGCGA
>NW_022639807.1:48546-49151 GCF_010583005.1 Odontomachus brunneus | reverse complement strand
CGTCCCGAGGATCCCGGCAGGAAAAAACTTGGTGCGTACCGACCAAGACCGCGAGCTGAGCAACGACGGCGATAGTGTCTCGAGACAAATAGCGTCTACCGAAAATTGGCGATTACCGATTATCGAATGTCAAAACCGAGGACCTCTGGGCGCGGAGAGAAGCGACGAAGGGGGTTCGACGAGCATACAAGGTCCTCAGGAAGAGGAGAGTTCGCCAATCTAGCCGCGACCGTTCCGACGAATATATCGGAGACAATACCACAATCGAGACTGCCGAGCGTTATCGCACCTCGCGATTATGAGAGCGTTTGAGAATGCGAACGTGGACGTGAGAATCCCGTCTCCGACTTAAAGAACGGAGAGCTATCGGTTCCGACGGTTCTCGGGTCACGCAAATTTTGGTGATTATGTTTCGCGTGTATCGAGATGGTGCGGTCTTTGCCGCATCTGGCGCCCAACTTTCCGTTGCAGCGCTCGTTTTCACGTTGCAGCGTAATCCGAGGCCGACGGCAATTTACCGACGCAGCGGACAGGCAACTGTTAGCCGTCGCTCACGAGTAAACCTCACGAATACCGCCGCAATATATATATATATATATATGTGT
>NW_022639807.1:44496-48021 GCF_010583005.1 Odontomachus brunneus | reverse complement strand
TATATATATATATATATATATATATATATATATATATATATGTGTGTATGTGTGTAACGCTAGTTCGCGTTCGGTGCGGGATCAGCTGCGAGTCGGTGTGGTCCGGATTCGAGCAGTTGTCAATAACGGTGAAGACAGTGGGATGGATATTATAATGATATATATTGTCGATTAGATGGCTATGTACAATGAGTATTTACAGGTTGATTCGACGCCGTTGGTTTAGCGCGCGGGTTTTTGTGTTCGCGCGTATTGATGTTCGCGGCGGCGGAGCTCGGGCTGCGGGGCCGCTGGCGGTCGCGGGACGCGGGCGGTCGTGTGACGCGTCGATCGTGTTGTGCTTGCGGCGCGATGTTGACGTTCGGATCTTTAATTATTGTCGCGCGAGGAGAGCCGTTACTTGAGGAATAACACGGCCCTGCGTGCGCGATGCGTCGGATTTTTGCGGTGCGGTCGTGCGCTACGATGCGGTGCCGCGGGAATCGGTTCCCCGGGACGGCGGCGCGGTTTCGCGGAGGTCGACCTTACAAATCCAATATGTCGACGGATCGGTAATCAAGGATGTCGACTTTATGAATCCGACAAGTCTCCACGTGTGTCGACTCTACGAATCCAACGAGGCGACGGAGTGGTAGTCTGGGCGAATCGGAGAAGTCTACACGGAGGTCGACTTTACGAATCCAATAAGTCGACGGAGCGGTAATGAAGGTTGTAGACTTTACGAATCCAATAAGTCTACGCGGATGTCGACTTTACGAATCCAATAAGTCGACGGGGCGGTATCGAGGAATGTCGACTTTACGAATCCAACAAGTCAACAGAGCGGTAATCAAGGATGTAGACTTTACGCAATCGGCAAGTCTCCACGTGCGTCGACTCTACGAATCCAACGAGTCGACGGAGTGGTAGTCTGTGCGAATCGGATAAGTCTACGCGGAGGTCGACTTTACGAATCCAACAAGTCGACGGAGCGGTAATCAAGGATGTAGACTTTACGAATCCAATAAGTCTACGCGGATGTCGACTTTACGAATCCAATAAGTCGACGGAGCGGTATTGAGGAATATCAACTTTACGAATCCAACAAGTTGACGGAGCGGTAATCAAGGTTGTAGACTTTACGAATCCAATAATTCTACGCGAATGTCGACTTTACGAATCCAATAAGTCAACGTAGCGGTATTGAGGAATGTCGACTTTACGAATCCAATAAGTCGACGTAGCGGTATTGAGGAATGTCGACTTTACGAATCCAACAAGTCGACGGAGCGGTAATCAAGGATGTAGACTTTACGAATCCAATAAGTCTACGCGGATGTCGACTTTACGAATCCAATAAGTCGACGGAGCGGTATCGAGGAATGTCGACTTTACAAATCCAACAAGTCGACGGAGCGGTGACGAGGAAGGTCTAGTATACGGTGTTCTAGGCAGCGGTGTTCGCGAGGTGCTTGGCTGTTGGAGTCTGGGCTCTGTTCAGCGGAGTGCCTCGGAAGACTGCTTCCTACTGAGCTTTTCGCGCGGTTTTTTATACTAATTTTAACCTGATATCGTGTTGTGATATTCGCGGTCGGTCGGCGGTATTTACATTGGTTTGTCGCGTGTTCAGTTTCGTGACGAGTCGTTTGATTTTATCGTTCTTGCGGTTAGGTTAGCACTTTGCATATTCTCACCACTGTTGACTAGTGTTACTATACGAGGGTACAAACGTCCAAGCGGAGTTGCTTCCGAGCACACTAGGCATACCTGCCCTAACTCCAATTACCGACGCGGCGTCCTTCATTTTGACTTTGGGAGTAGCGACGACTGTTACTCCTCTGCCTTGCGCCTACACAATTCTGTATTCTTACAGAAGCAATTATTTTTTAATAATTTTATTCGTGCAGACGAGTGCGAGAACATAGCGACATTTCTTGCCATTAAAAAAAATAGGTGTTTAAGAACTGTCAGTAAACCTGACATAAAGTTAAATTTTGCTCGCCCAGTAGGTCTGAAGTAATTTCCTGGTGCGCATTTTATAAGGCGTATGACCGAAAAACTTTGAAATGAAGTAAATATGCAATTGAAAAATAACTACATTTTTTTAATTGTAGCAAGAAATTGATTATGTAAAAACTGATTGTAAAAATTGATTATGTAAAATTATATATATTCATAGTCAAAGCCTGTAACTAATTTATATCAGGTTTATATAATAATACTATAGTTATATAGTTCTAATACTAAATAACGAAACAAATTTAAGTTATTTTTTATTGTTTATGATGTATTTAAGGATTTCTGGATATGCATCTTGTGTGAGAAAATTTTATACGTAAGTTGGTTTAACTCATTAGGTTTCATGCTTCTTTCTCTTGCGAAGAATCCAATAAAATCTCATATTGAGAAGTGAGACATAATAGGATTTCTCAAATATTATTTGCGTAAATGCGTAACATGTACCACGCAAATGCTGTTATCGACTAACTATACAGATTCACTCGAATATCAAAGAAATACCATTCGACAACCTAGGAAGCATAAGAGATGAATATAAATAACAAGCATATATGCAGCATCGACATCTCAAAATATTCTATAATTAAAACTATGTTGTGCTAATAAGTTACATAACTATAATATAATACAAATACATTTTCTCTCTCTCTCTCTCTGTGTGTGTGTGTGTATGTTTGAGAAAAGTAGAATATTTCGGATAACAGATCACAACGGTGATTTTGCAACGGTGTAATCTGGTTTTATTAAAAAAGCAATATTGACAACATACTAACTACTTTGAATGTCAACATAATGTAATCTCTGCACTTCTCCTGAGCGCAATAACGAGGAAGACATTGACCAGTCGCAAATATTGTGTAAATATGGCGCGAGATCACTTAAAATCGTAACCGTTCCAGATTATATTTATCCACCGGACGCTGTCTGTTGCGAGGACGTTTATTGGACTTAAGGGAAATTCGTGAATATAGAAAAGATGTCATTATAATCACCTCCTTCCTTCTGACGCATATCATGTCCGCCGAAACGCATTTGGAATCGCACTGCACACAATGAAATAACTTTCTAGATTTATTGATTTTCTTGTTAGTCTTGCGTTTATTGTAGCTACGACATATTTTAGTCCATTGTCGGGATACGCGTGCCGCCGATAAAAACGATTCCTCATCCAGGTTTCCCAGTATTAGGAACGCAACTTCCAGTGGTAGTTGCGCAATAAAATTGACGCTGCGACAGCCCTGTATGAAAGACAAAAGTTTTCGGAAGGTTTCCATGTGCGCTATTTGTCACGCGGAGGTAACCTAAGTGGTGTCTTTTCGTCGCGATCAACCTACTTATATATAGATTCTCCCCACCTTTTAGCATATTCCCCCCACTTCTTAGCATATTCCCCCCACTGCTGAATAATGTTACTATAGGAGGGTACAAACCTCCAGGCGGAATTACCTCCGAGCGCACCAGGCACAGCTACTCCAATATCAATCACCTGCGTCCTCCACTTCGATTTTGGGAGTAGCGACGCCAAGA
>NW_022639807.1:43448-44486 GCF_010583005.1 Odontomachus brunneus | reverse complement strand
ATAATACCCACAATCCCTGCACTAGCACGCAGACACAGCTTATGCGAATAAGATATAAACAATACACGATTGTAATTACATTTATATACGGGAAAACAAATTTGTAACACAAGTACAATATAATAAAATATAACGAGTACAAACGATTATAACCATAATTGTAAACGGAAACAGAGGAAAAATTGTATGTAGAATAAGAATGCGAAAACCTCGTTAGACACTCCGTTTTCTTTTCCCAAGGGGGGAGGGATGTTATAATCGCGAATAGTACCAGCGCTTTCGAAACACTTCTCGAGGAATTGTTTCGATTGCGCCACAACAAGGAAGCGGATGTGCAAGTGCGACGATAAGCACCACACCTTGCACATTCCGCATTTAGGACCTCAATTCAAAACGCATTACACCATTACCAAATATGGTAATGTGCTTGTTGCCAGGCACCCCCTCCGACAAGTCTAAAACAATATTATAAAAGAGCGGAGAAGACCGCCCGAAGAGGACTTAACATTTCGGTCTCTCGCCGCGACATACGCGTCATACGTGACTTACGCGCGGTTCGCACATTAAATCATAAGTACGGGAGTTGTAACTAAAACACATACAAGTGTATTTATCAAATAAACCTTTATATATATATTACTACAAGAGGTAGTCTAAAATTTTACTACATTTTATCCACCGCCACACACCCTGCCGCGCCCGCATCACCGATTTCGAACTTTTCCTTCGTGTCCCGGCAACACGGGCAAGACACCTTTAGTTGAATATAGGTTTGATGCTCATTTCTGCTTTAACGGCTGAATTGATGAAGTTCTGGAGGGATTTAATCGATTAATAAAACTGACATTATTTTTTGTCTACGTGCTCCAGCAGCTGAGATATTTTAGCTCAAAGTCTAAAATCGTGAATTTACACGTAAGGAACGTCTCCTCACGACAGAAATGTCCATTGACTATGTTCTCCGTGAGATGGCGCGATGGCGAGATTGTTACGATTACCGATTTATTGACTTGTACCTGTCATCGCGGCGGAGACAAG
>NW_022639807.1:42739-43423 GCF_010583005.1 Odontomachus brunneus | reverse complement strand
TATATAGAACTATCATGTTTTTTATGTTGTTTGCACTTTTATTATTATTAAACAAGTCAAGAAGAAAGTAAGAAGGAAAATACAGAAAGCAGGAAGAAAAAACAAAAATATAAGAAGTAAAGATAGTGCACAAAGGAACAGAAAGTGGAAACGAAGCAAAAAGATAGAAAATAGAGAGATGCAAGATAGTAAAACAGGAAAAGTTATTTTTTAAAATTAATGCATTATCATTACTCGTTATTCATAGAAAAAGTACGCACGTATTATTGTTACATTTCATTATTAGATAGAAAGAAAGAGACAGTGTTGTAAACAGAGAAAGAGAGAAACTTTGTGAGAAAGTGAGAGAAAGGAGGAGGGACAGGGGTGGAAGAAAGAGAGAAGTGGGAGGGGGAGAGACAAAGAAAGAAAAGTAAATGCAGTAAATATTGAACTATTGGAAGAAATACAGTAAAAAAAATAAATACGGTGAAAATAAAAAGGTGAAAAAGAAAAGACGAGACATATATAATGGTAAAAGAAAAAGAGAAAAATGTAGAGAGAGAAAGAAGTATAAGAAAAATATATACATATGGATATATAAATTATTATCACTTATTTATGTTAAACCTTTTATTTTTCTTTCGTTATATTTCTCTTTTCCTTTTATTACTAAGGAAGAATTAGGGAAAATAGGAAAGAATG
>NW_022639807.1:37944-38055 GCF_010583005.1 Odontomachus brunneus | reverse complement strand
TAAATGCAGTAAATATTGAACTATTGGAAGAAATACAGTAAAAAAAATAAATACGGTGAAAATAAAAAGGTGAAAAAGAAAAGACGAGACATATATAATGGTAAAAGAAAA
>NW_022639807.1:34644-37934 GCF_010583005.1 Odontomachus brunneus | reverse complement strand
ACATATATAATGGTAAAAGAAAGAGAGAAAAATGTAGAGAGAGAAAGAAGTATAAGAAAAATATATACATATGGATATATAAATTATTATCACTTATATTTATATTAAATCTTTTATTTTTCTTTCGTTATATTTCTCTTTTCCTTTTATTACTAAGGAAGAATTAGGGAAAATAGGAAAGAATGAGAGAAAATAGGAGTGAATGAGAAAGAACGGGAAAGAATGGGAAAGGGTAGTAGAAAATCAAGCGAAACGGTAGTGTCGCGAAGCAACGCGGCCGTGAATATTAACGCGACGACTTTTGTTGAATATAGGTTAGATTCTCGTTTCGGATATAACGGCTGAATTGACGAAGTTTTGAATGGACTTAATCGATTCTTTGCGTTTACATTACATAATAAAACTGCCTTTACTTTTTCTCTACGTGCTCTAGAAGTTGAGCTATCTTAGCCCAAAGTCTGAAATCGTGCGTAAGAAACGTCGTCTCCTCACCACGAAAACGTCGTTTCCTCACCACAGAAATATCCGTTGAGAATGTTTCTTCGCTAGATGACGGGATGTCGAGAGTGTTAAGATTACCGATTTACCGACTTGTAACTGTCGTCGCGGCGAAGACGATTGACAGTTCGCGTGTACGAAAATTATAACGAAGTTATATTTTTAATTAATGCATAATAGGTTTAAATGTAGTGCAGTGTGTTTGCCGTGATAATTTTCAAGAAAAGCTATGGAGTTAACAAGGATAATATCAGAGAAGTATTGGCGAATGCATAAAAATATATAACGATCTAAAACGTGAATACTTTGTCGTTTTTACTTTTTATAACTAAATTAAATAATAAGGAGACAAAAGAGGGAGAAAAAGAAAAGGAGAAGAAGAGAAAGAGAGAAAGGAGAGAATGTGTGAGAAGAAATGAAGAGGAAGCAGAAAAAATGAAGATAAATGGTAGGACGGTAAAAAGAACATTAAGAGAGCGAGATGGAAAGACAAGAGGAATATATGAGTGAGTAATAATGAATAGATAAAAGGATAGATAATAAATAAGTAAATAAATTTTTTATCTACCGCGATAATTAGAAATAAATAAGTATTGCTTTACATAATATAGTATAACTTATTAAGATATAGAACTGGCATATTCTTTATGTTGTTTGTAATTTTATTATTTTTAAACAAAGCAAGAAGAAAGGAAGAAAAAAGTACAGAGAGCGGGAAGAAAAAAGAATCTATAAGAAAGAAGAAATTACACAAATAGATAAGGAATAAAAAATAGAAATAAAGCAAGAAGATAGAAAATAGAGATATGCAAGCTATTAAAATAGGAAAGGTTACTTTTTAATGTAATTCATTATTGTTACTCGTTATTCAAAAAAATACGTTGTGATTGTTACTTGAATGCTTAGTGCGTTTCTACTTTCTATATAGCTAAATATATAGCTAAATTAAGTAATAAGGAGATAAAAGAGGAAGGGAAAGAAGAGGAAAATAAAAGAAGGAGAGAAAGGAGAGAATGTGTGAGAAGAAATAAAGAGGAGATTGAAAAAATGAAGATAAATAATACGACGATAAAAAAACTATAAGCTATCTAGGAAACAAATACAAGCACAGTAACGTTACATAATGTATGTATTGATATACCAGGTGTACAAGTATGAAATGCGGATTTGAAAAAACAGATGGCGCACCAATATGCAGTATGTGGTATAAAGATTTGACATTTATGCCATTTTGTTGTGCCATCAACAAATGTCAAACGCGCATCCCAGATAGCACAGAGATGAACAGAAGTTCCTAGAGAATTCATTTTAAGGAATAGATATAAAACTAGAAAAATAAATACCCGAAGAATTCTTGAAGAATTAACCATAGTAAGTTGGTTTTAAAATATTCCTTAGAACTTCATTATTGCGAATACTTTGCAACTTAATTCCTAGAACACCTTGAGAATTCATGAGGAATTAGGGCTAAGGCAGAGAACGAAACGTAAGAGTCATAATCGTAGACGTAAAATAAGGCAGAGAAAAACGTAAGCGTAAGGCTAATAGCCTTTCATGATTTACGTTTACGTTTTTCTCTGCTTTATTTTACGTCTACGACTATGACGCTTATGTCTCATTCATCTGCCTTATCTCTTACAAATGTTTTGTTTATAGCAATTACTCTTTGCGTCTATATTCAGTATATGCCAGTGAGTGTATAATAATTAATTTACATATGTACATATAAATTGTTTAATTTATTATTATTCGCAGTTATTTATATTTTGTGGAATTAATTATATAGTTTCATATAATACGGCAAAGAGAGGGAAATGAATTGATGTTAAAATAACTTTTGATATATAAAATTTTCACTTATATCAATAATAAATATATTTATGCGAAGTATATTTTATCCTTAAGTTTGTATTCATGTTTCTAAAATCCATATATAGTTCTAACAAACTCAATCGCATTATTTGAAAGCCATTTATTTTTGGATTTTGAATTACATATTTGAAAGTGCGCTTTACTTATTAGGTGGTAAACTTAGTTCCTGCGGTTTTTTTGTTTAAAAAACTCATTTATTTCAACATCAAAAGCAAAAAATACATTAATCGAAGTATTTTCCCTCACTAGCTATACCTTTTTCCCATTGTTCGGGCAAAGCGTAGATTCCGCGACGATAGAACGATTGGTCTTTTGATGCAATCCATTCGTCGATCCATTTTCGCACATCCTCGTAATTTCTGAAGTGTGTATCCACCAAGCCGTGCTGCATCGACCGGAACAAGTAATAGTCCGAAGGAGCTAAGTCTGGTGAATACGCTGGGTGCGGGAGAACTTCCCACTCGAGCTGCATCAGTGTTTCTTTGACGGCTTTGGCAACGTGTGGTCGAGCGTTGTCGTGCAAAAGCATGACTTTACGTCGATTGCTGGCTACTGCTGGCCTTTTTTCCAACAATGCTTCATTCAGACGGTTTAATTGTGATTGATATCGGTCCCCCGTGATACTTTCGTTTGGTCTGAGTAGCTCATAATAAACGACGCCGCGCATATCCCATCAAATGCAAAGCATTGCTTTGTGGCCATGAATATTTCTCTTTGGTGTGGATGTCGATGGTTGTCCAGGGTCTACCCATGATTTTCTTTGTTTAGGATTATCGAAATATATCCATTTTTCATCGCCAGTCACTATGCGTCACAAAAAACTCTTCTTTTTCTGCCTGGCGAGCAGAGAAATAGAGATGTTTAAGCGATTCGAAATGGCATTTGCAATTAATTCGTGTGGTACCAATTTTCCCTCGTTT
>NW_022639807.1:34361-34481 GCF_010583005.1 Odontomachus brunneus | reverse complement strand
TTGAAATAATCATAAACTTAAACATATGTCAGTTTTTACATACATTTAAAGTAAAACTAAAAAAGTGTAACACTTTCAAATATAAAATTTTAAGTCTAAATGAAGAATACAATAACCAAA
>NW_022639807.1:32507-34351 GCF_010583005.1 Odontomachus brunneus | reverse complement strand
TAGCAAACTGTGCAAATTTGCCTCGCTTTTCGGGAGACGTTAATACGTTAATAGGAAACAATTGACGATTAGACTCAGTAGCATGATATGGTCGTGTTGTCCACCTTGCTATTCCGCACGCAGCGTACGAGTTGCTCGAGCATCAGGAGCGTCGTGCCTCTATCGTTCCAATTAAAAGAAATAAGAACGAGAAGAAATAATTAAAACCGTCTTTTGGTGTAAACAATATGCTATTACTCTTTATAAAGTGACATTTAATTGTTTTGAAAAATTTATTCACGATATTTGTTTTTTCGGTGTCTGTTTGCATTCTAGTCGCCATTTTGGGTTCGCCATTTTGAATTTTCAAAAAGGCCATACGTCATCGCAAACTAGACATTTCAATGAAAATTTTAAGCCCTTTTAAAGAATTTTATCTAAAAAATTGAAATGGGCAGGGGGGTGGCCGATTTGACAGAGAACATCCCATATATATATATATATATATATTGTGACGTGGCGATTTCGCCGTCACCAAGAGCAGCGGAGAGACGAGGAGAGCTGTGCTCGCGCCCCTTCTTCCGCGGGAAGGGCGGCTGCGAGGAGATTGGTCTCGCACGTTTTTTACGTGCGAGACCGCGTCTTGTAATTTTTGCTATTTTTGTTGTTTTAAAATGTGTGCTCGGCGGCCACGAGATAGACGAGGTGCACCGCTCGAAGCAAGGCGACGACGGACCTGTAGAGGACGACAAGCCGCGCGGGGCAGGATCCACCCCTCGCTATCACAAGCGAGGGGGCCCCGACCAGAGTGCAGCGGGGCGCCACGAAGGGCTGACCGTAAGGACCGGATCCCGGGGGACGCCCTGGGATACCTCGAGCTTTTGACAGCCACCTGAGAGCCCCCGCTAAATAGAGCTGCCGTCAGAGACAGGATGCCGTCGACATAGAATTGGAGAATTCGGCGGTGTCGCGCGGGCCCTGTAAGGCGCCCGCGCTAGAGCCGTACATTCCCGCAGGACCAATGAGGCCTAGCGGCGATCGGCGGCTGATTCCGCGAGTAAAGGAGCTTCGCGCTCGCGGGAAGAATCGGCACTGTGCGGCTAGCGAGCGAAGCGTACGTTAGGACGAGAGCACGAGTGAGCGACGAGCAACAGCGAGCGAACGAGACCGCTAGCGAGCGATAAAGCGGAGAGGAGAGGCGAGCCCAGCAGGGATTATTGGTGAGCTGCCCTATCTCTGTCGTTCAGCCGAGCGGGGAAAGAACGGAATGGTTGCCGTCGCTTCCCGACGGCTGCTGGAAGGGTTCGTCACCGCCCGCGACGACCCGTTTGACCTCGCGAGGGAATAGCCGCCCTTACCGCGCTGCCGGCGGCCGCTTCACCGCGTTCGCGACCACACAGTCCAGCGAGTGAGAGCGTATATATTGTAATGACTCGAGATCGTTGTTAGAAAGTGCGGGTTCCCGAGAGTGGCGATAATTACGCGGTTCGCGACGAGACAATTAGGGCCGGGATGCACTTGGATGGCGCCCTACGCAATAATTAACGTGTATCGAGAGAATATCGCGAGCCGCGTGTCGCTCGAACTCCGCGAGGCAGAAGGATCCTCGACTATGGATCCGGCTGCCGAATGATTTCGCGATTACGTGTCTCGGAGCCCACATAGCGTCCTTGTAATATCTTTCCTTGTTGTTTTTTTTTGTAAATATAGCGGAATGTTGAACCGGGCGTGTGTGCTTTTGTGATTCCTCCGACCCTGTCGCCTGTTCCTCTCGTGTCGCGCGAAGGAAGGTCGCGCGTCGGCACAAGGACCCCGCCGCTCTACCGAGAGATAAATTTTGAGAACTGCCGGCAAGCTCGGCCGTC
>NW_022639807.1:32016-32497 GCF_010583005.1 Odontomachus brunneus | reverse complement strand
CTTCTGGAACCCTTATATGCCATCCAAGACAAGTCCCAGGTATGTCATCGTGGGACCCATCCTCAAGGAGACGTCCATCCGAACTCGACCCCGAGTTAGTCTCCCTCTTGACTCGTCATGCATAAACATGACCTCAGTGTTGCGGGGAGACACCTCGAGGTCCATCCTTTTGAGAGAGCACACCACTTGTTTCACAGCCAAGCGCGCCAGGTCCAGAGCAGTACTCCAGTTCCTGTCCCCGGCCAACACGATAGTGTCATCTGTGTAGCAGTTAGTGTGAAGCCCGACACCCATAGGGTGCCACGCTTTGCTCCCTCAGCCGTGAAGGCTATACGCTACTTGCTACCATCTGCTTCTACCGTTTATCAACCACTGACGAGAAGGGCGATGGAAAAATCCAGCAGCGCCTGCGGGACGTGTTCGCAGGATGAACGGTTTAGCCGTGACGCGCGCGCCGCCTGCCCGTTGTGGCTACAGCGCG
>NW_022639807.1:31400-32006 GCF_010583005.1 Odontomachus brunneus | reverse complement strand
AGTTTTGGCCGTATTCTCGCGTGCCACTAACGAAAAACGGTCACTATATATATATATATATATATATATATATATATATATATATATATTGATACATTATTACTTTTAAGTTTGGTGTTTATTGAATATTCTCCCGTTAAATACACGACCGAGGTTTATGAGGGAAGACAGCATGCCCCTGCACCCCTCACTGTCAGTTCATCCCTGTCTCTAGGATGGGAGCGAGCGGCCCCTGCAGGTGGAGCGCTCCACTCCCCTCCCGGAGGCGCCTGGTTTGACTTCTAGTCACTGGGAAGGTGGGGGGTCGCACCTTATACGTATAGCGCGTCTTCCCTCCTCAACCAGACTCTTCCTGTTATCTATCCCGCCGGGTTCACCGATAATTATCGCCGGAAGGGCCGAGCCGTGTGGGGGGTTTCGGCGCAGTCGCAGATACCTCGGAGGAGGGAACGCCGGCAGTGACGTCCCCACCCCGACCACCGATGCGCCGCCCCTCTATTCCGCGCGTGTGCGCAGGTGGGAGAGGCGCACTTTTCCCCCTTCTAGGGCGCATGTCCTCCTGTGGCATCGCCTCGTCTCGCCTTACCCTTTCCTTCTCCTTCCGAA
>NW_022639807.1:30825-31390 GCF_010583005.1 Odontomachus brunneus | reverse complement strand
GAGGGGAAGGGAAGAGGAATGGGTATTAGGTGATGGAGGTGAGGGAGGTGTGGTGAGAACCTAAAAGTAAAATAAAATATTAGTTATTTCCTACGGATATATTCAGCGGCCCGTATCCACGGTGATCTCGCGAAAGTTGCGAGGCCGTTTACCTATGCCCGGGGGCTCCGACATCCCCCGGTTAGGCCGCTGTGAAATTTAATATGGATTCTGTAACCAAAGGGTTTCCCGACAGAAGGCCGCGAACATGGAGTAGGCCTCTGGAGTCGACACGAAGTAGTGTGCCGCCTCCGGCCACCTCCAGCTCGCGGCCGGAACGACCTCCCGCTGCAGCTCGAATTCGGGACAGCGCAGCGGATGGTGCGCGGCCGTGTCGCTTCCCTCTCCACACACACATCTCACCTTTCACAAGGCCCAAGGACGCAAGGCGTGCCTGGAACCTGCCGTGTCCGGTTATCATTTGTGTCACGTGGTGGTCAAGGCGGACCCATCGCGCATCAACCTTGCGCTCTACATCACTGAAGAAGGCGTACGTAGTGCGGCCTTTGCTCGAAGAAGACCATCA
>NW_022639807.1:30472-30815 GCF_010583005.1 Odontomachus brunneus | reverse complement strand
TCAACCTAAGAAAGAGGCATTGACGGGCCTGGGTCTTCGCAAACTCAATGGCCCTGGCCAGCTGTTGAAGGTCTCCTCCATTAAGTAGCTTCCTGACACGCCGATAATTCTCGTACATCATAGCAAAGAGCTCCAACGGGGGGAGACCGGCCAGGGCCGTGGTGGCCATATACGACGCCGTCCTTAGGCCCGTGCGAGACGGATGGCGATCCACCGTTGTGCTCGGTGGCCCAGCGCAATTATGCGCTGGTTTTTCGCAATCTCGCCCGCCCAGACCGGTGACCCGTAGAGGGCCACCGAGTAGGCGACGCCGGCATACAGCCGCCTTGCCTTCCTTTTAGGG
>NW_022639807.1:30162-30462 GCF_010583005.1 Odontomachus brunneus | reverse complement strand
GTGCGGCCTTTGCTCGAAGAAGACCATCAAGTCTGCCACATCCTGTACGCCTCGCCCCTAATGAGACCCTGGGTCTCTTTAACATTCCCGGTGAACGAGACTACTGCGTTTCCTAATCTGCCATCCATCTCTTTTCTAACCATGTAGCGCGCCGAATATTTTTCGAGAAGAATGTCGACGGGGACCGCGCCAGCAACCACGCAGAGCGACTCCGTCGACGCCGTGCGGTACGCAGCGGTCGCCGAGATGAGCGCTCGGCGTTGCAGGGTCCTGAGGACCTTCAGGTCACTCCCCGCGCAC
>NW_022639807.1:26891-30152 GCF_010583005.1 Odontomachus brunneus | reverse complement strand
TGCCATCCATCTCTTTTCTAACCATGTACCGCGCCGAATATTTTTCGAGAAGAATGTCGACGGGGACCGCGCCAGCAACCACGCAGAGCGACTCCGTCGACGCCGTGCGGTACGCAGCGGTCGCCGAGATGAGCGCTCGGCGTTGCAGGGTCCTGAGGACCTTCAGGTCACTCCCCGCGCACAGGTCGGCCCACCCCGCAGCGGCGTAAGCCACCGTCGGCGCGAACACGCCTCGGTAAATCGCAAAGAGCGCACTGAAGTGCAATCCCCACCGACATCCCGCCATCCTAGCTAATTTACTAAAAAGCGACCCGACCTTGTCGCTCAAATATCTATAATGGGAGGATACTCCCATGTCCCTGTCGAAATGGATGCCAAGATACCTAACTGTTTTCTTAAACGCGATCTTTTCGTTTCCTAAGCGAATGGTCGGTGGTCTTGCCGCGAGATCTGTCTTCTTGGCCCAGTGGACTTTGCGTTTCCGGTTCGGACGCGCTCCTCTCCGTCTACCGATGGGGGCCCTTCTGATCGGTTCGCTCTTGAGTACAATTGCTTCAGTTTTGCGCGATGAAATCTGGAGTTTGGCCCCCTCGCACCAATTCCTAACTACATTTACTACTTGTTGCCCTCTTTTAATTCTTTACGCGAGTTGCCTTCGACCGTGACCAAAAGGTCGTCGGCGTACGCGATAAACGACCTACCTATTTCCCTCTCTAGTTCGCGGAGCAGCCAGTCGAACACGACTGTCCAGCACGCTGGACCTAAAACAGAACCTTGAGGGCAACCTCTACTCGCGTCCTTGGAGACTCGAATGTCTCCAAAGGACACGCTGACCTTCCTATCGCTATAATAACTGTGGAGAACCTGGAAGATATTTCGAGGGCTGTCCAGCCTCTTCCAGGTCTCCAGGACTAGTGGCCACCAGACATTGTCGAAGGCGCCGGCTATGTCGAAGAGCAGAGCAAAGACGTATCTCCGTTCGGAGGCGGAGACCATCCGACGCAGCTCAAAGATCGCGTCCTTCGTCGACATTCCGGCCATGAAGCCGAACTGCCGATCGGAGAGTCTCCACGGCGCCATCGATGTCCGGTCGAGTCGCTTCTTTAAAAGCTTCTCGAAGAATTTCCCTACGACGGAGAGGTGACAAATGGGCCTGTAGGATTTAGGGTCCTTCGCGTCCCTACCCTCGCCCTTCAGGAAGACTCTAAGTGAGCCCTCCTTCCAGATCGAGGGAAAGACTCCCCATTAAAGGCATCTGTTGAAAAGCCTAACAAATTGACCGGGGATTACCTTAATGGCGGCCTTTAGCGCTGCAACCTCAACAAGGTCCAGGCCAGGCGCCTTCCTGACTTTTAGGGTTTTCGCGATGGCGACGATTTCTGCCTCCGTGAAGAGCGGGGCATCGTCTCCGTCGGGCGCAATGAACGGGGGAACCTCTACTCGCGTCCTTGGAGACTCGAATGTCTCCAAAGGGCGCGCTTCCCCTGATTTCACGCTGCCTCGGCGTGTCGTCGTTTTCCCGGTCATCAGGGACGTGCACCTTCAGCAGGTGCTTGGCGGTCTTCTCTATGGTGTTGGTCGAGAAGCTATCATCGCGGCGGAGGCTGCTGAGCACTTCGTCCACTCGGAGCTTCCGGGCCTCGCCCGATTCGTTTGTACACGAATCCCCATGGCTCCGAGTTTCCCACCTCCGTCACTAATTTCCGCCAGCTGTCGCGCTTCGCCTTCCGCACCTCCCTCGTGTACCTCCTCAATGAAGAGAGGTAGGCACTTCGGCCGGAGGCACGGAGCGGCTCAGCGTTTTCCCGCTGGAAGGCACGCCGTGCCCTATAGACGTCCTTCTTCAGGATCGTCAATTGTTTTGTCCACCACGGGTTGGACTTTCTAAAACGCCTCTTTTTGGGCATTGCCCATTCCGAGGCTTCGACTAAAATCTAAGAAATGGACTTCGCGAAGCACTCCACTCCCGCCCCCCTCCAGCGGACACCAGACTGAGGACCTCGACTCTCAACGCCGAAAGGTCGATGAGGCTATCGGCGTACTTCTCCCAGTCGGCACGACTCGCGTCGAACCGAGAGTTGGAGGTAGGCCGGTCATTGCCTCTGACTCTCGGCACCCTCATACGGATGTCCAGGGCACTGTGGTCGCTCGTCGTCCAGTCGCACCTGACCTTCCTCTCGCCGAAGAATTGGCTCATGGCAGGAGTCGCCAGGGTCACGTCAATATGTGACGATTCTCATGACGTCCAGTAGATCGGCGACTGTCCGAGAGCGTTGAGGATTTTCCATCCGTAAGCGCGGATGAATTCACCTTGCGGTCACCCCACATCGGGGATCGCGCGTTGGCCTCCATACCTACCAACAATCTCTTCCTCCTCAGCGAATGAAACACCGCCTCGAGGTGCCTGAGGTGCCCCTCAATCTCGTCCCTGGAAGTAGCACAATGCGACGTAGAAAGAGAAGCCGGGTGCCCGCACTTTCGCGCACGCACAGTGCGTGGTGCTGAGCTGCGAGATCTCTATGATATGGAACGAGGGGTTTAAAACTGCCACTGCAGCCCACGGACGTTCCGAGCGTGCAGCGGCAACCCTCGTTCCCTGCCCTAAACCGAGAATGCCGAAGCTTGAGCCTTGCTTGCGGACGTGCATTTCCTGCAAGAGCAGGACGTCCAGTCGCTTCTCGGCTACGAGCTGACGGACTTCGCCACTAACCACAGCTAAACGCCTCATGTTCAGCTGCATAACCCTAATTCCCGTGGATTTTAGCGATGGAATGGAATCACCAGAAGCTATTGGATGGGTGTTTTCGAGTGAGCGATCCTGATACGCGGACACGGACGCGGACGCGGGCCCTACATCGATTCCTACTCTATTCTGCCTCACCCGGTCATAAGGATCCGGCGTGAGCATTTCGTCGCACCTAACCAGCCTAACCGAGACAGCACGAAGGCTGCGACCTTGAGACGAAGCTCCGACGGCGGTAACCCTAGCCACCGGCGCGCCCGCCGCAAACGCGCCGGCTTGGAAGTCATCACGTGGCCCATCACTCGATGACGACCTGGGGGGGTCTGGGATCACAACCCCCCCATGCCGGCGCGACGTTACCGACCCGCCGCAGGTAACGTTTATCCTAGTCAAGCCCATGTTTGAATAATTGGGGAGTATGTCGGGACACCCCAACCCGGCGGCCCTTCAGGCACGCTGCCTCATGAAAGGCGAGAAGAGGAAGATAAACAAAAAGAAGTAGAGAAAGAAGAGAAAAA
>NW_022639807.1:26358-26881 GCF_010583005.1 Odontomachus brunneus | reverse complement strand
GAGGGAAGAGTCCGCCCTTTGGGGCGCACGGACAGCCAGGGCCCCGTCGACCGTCTGGACGTGGCGGCGTCCAGACGTTGTCCGACTCTCACCACGCGGAGGTGGGATTGGCTATTGGGAGCAGCGGGGGATGCTCGAGGCATGCCTAGACCGCGCCGCTCCGTTTGCGAGTCTCATCTGTTTAGCAGACGACAGTACAGCCGGGAGGAGGATAAATAGCAGAACTTGGTCGTACGTGACATTCCATAGCAGGAAGCTCAGTACGGACCCCTGCGGAACGCCGCGATAGTCCGCCATTCCGCACTGGATTTCCGCCTTATCGTGGAGCTCCAGTTTTCTGTCCCGGAAGTAGTCCCGTATAAATGAGACGAGGTGAGAGGGGGGGATTCCGAAATGGACTAACCCTTTTTTTCCCAGGCCCAAAGGAGGGAGTTGAACGCGTTGGCGATGTCGAGCGACACCGCCAACACAACTCCCCCCTCCCTCACGACGGCTTTTAAGAGGGGCCGGACGCGCAGAATGG
>NW_022639807.1:24368-26201 GCF_010583005.1 Odontomachus brunneus | reverse complement strand
CCCATGCCGGCGCGACGTTACCGACCCGCCGCAGGTAACGTTTATCCTAGTCAAGCCCATGTTTGAATAATTGGGGAGTATGTCGGGACACCCCAACCCGGCGGCCCTTCAGGCACGCTGCCTCATGAAAGGCGAGAAGAGGAAGATAAACAAAAAGAAGTAGAGAAAGAAGAGAAAAAGAAGTGGGGGATGGTCAGAGCCATGCCTATACCGCACTGCTCCCCTTCGAACCTGAAAAACAAAAATGCCCCCGGTTCCGTCGACACTGCCGCGGAGAGCGGAGGGACGCAGGGCCCGGTAGGTTGCTGTAGCAGCCCCTACCTCCCCTTCCTGCATCAAGGATGCAGCGAAGGGAGGCGGAATGCGATAGGCCGCCCAGGGTAGAGAAGAATGGAAGGCGTTTGGAGAGTTTAGATTAGCGCCGCTAGCGCCATGGCGGTCCCGCCCAGATTCGAGCCAATTACGTGCTCGCGGCAAGCTGTGTTTTATACTGCACCTGAAAGAGAAAAATACCCCCGGTTCCGTCGCCCCTTCAGCCAAAGCGGAGGAACGCAGGGCCCGGTAGGTTGTTACGGCAACCCATGCCCCCCTCCCTGCATCACGTATGCAGCGAGGCGGGGCGAAGGGCCACCTAGGATGGGGGAAAAGGAAAAGGGAAGTAGGTGGTGTGGGTTCTATGCCGCTAGCGCCATGGCGGTTCCGTCCAGGGCCGACGGCCGCGGCGCCGAGCTAATTATGTGCTCGCGGCAATGCTGTGTAGTTTTCCTGCACCTGAAAAGAAAAGACCCGCGGTTCCGTCGACCCTGCCGCCGAAGCGGAGGGACGCAGGGCCCGGTAGGCTGCGAGGCAGCCCCTGCCTCCTCCCCTACATCATCGATGCAGCAGGGGGAGGCGGAGGGTGATGGACTGCTCAAATAGAGGTTTAGGGAAGGAAGAAAGAGGGGGGAGGGTAACGACGCGGCAGGGCGGCACCTTTTCCGGTACCAGTAACCAGCCCAACTAGGATGTCTGCACGGTTTCATACCGCTCGAGCCGCTCAGGCACCGGTCCTACCGAGGTGTCGCCTTGTCCCGCTCCCGCTGGAAAGGGAAGGAAGCGGCACGGCCGGGAGGCACTCCTACTCGCCCCAGTGTTCGGACAGTGTGGACTGTCTCTGCGGATTTCATACCGCTCGAGTCCTCCGGACACCGGGGTTCGCGGGGGGCGCCACCGTTCCCGTTACCGCTGGGAAAAGCCTGTCCTTTCTTGGCCCCACGTCTCACCATGGACTAGGCATGTGGGCGGAGGGAAGAGTCCGCCCTTTGGGGCGCACGGACAGCCAGGGCCCCGTCGACCGTCTGGACGTGGCGGCGTCCAGACGTTGTCCGACTCTCACCACGCGGAGGTGGGATTGGCTATTGGGAGCAGCGGGGGATGCTCGAGGCATGCCTAGACCGCGCCGCTCCGTTTGCGAGTCTCATCTGTTTAGCAGACGACAGTACAGCCGGGAGGAGGATAAATAGCAGAACTTGGTCGTACGTGACATTCCATAGCAGGAAGCTCAGTACGGACCCCTGCGGAACGCCGCGATAGTCCGCCATTCCGCACTGGATTTCCGCCAGTAAGTATTATATAGGGGTTCTAACCCATGGTCCTCCGGGGGGGGTGAGGGGCGGGGGGTACTGCGGCGAGGGGGGTATGACGTCACCGGGGGGGTCACCGCGGGGGAGGGGGGTTATAATGGGTCGGTAATTGGGGGGGGCATACCGATGTTACCGGCGGTCGGTAATTTTTACCGATCTTATATAACATTTAATTTTTTTACCAACATATAATTTTTACCAACATATAATT
>NW_022639807.1:22727-23421 GCF_010583005.1 Odontomachus brunneus | reverse complement strand
AAATAGCAGAACTTGGTCGTACGTGACATTCCATAGCAGGAAGCTCAGTACGGACCCCTGCGGAACGCCGCGATAGTCCGCCATTCCGCACTGGATTTCCGCCAGTAAGTATTATATAGGGGTTCTAACCCATGGTCCTCCGGGGGGGGTGAGGGGCGGGGGGTACTGCGGCGAGGGGGGTATGACGTCACCGGGGGGGTCACCGCGGGGGAGGGGGGTTATAATGGGTCGGTAATTGGGGGGGGCATACCGATGTTACCGGCGGTCGGTAATTTTTACCGATCTTATATAACATTTAATTTTTTTACCAACATATAATTTTTACCAACATATAATTTTTACCAACATATAATTACCGATAATACCAACGATCGTTAATTTATTACCGATATTATATACCAACATTTAATTTTTTACCAACATATATATTCTTTACATAATTTTTACTGTCATCTTTACATAATATTGATGATCGGTAATTACCGATATAATTTTTTCTATCTGCTTCCGATAGATCATTTTACCGATCTGCGGCGGTTTTCGCGGCGTTTTCCGCGGCGGATTTTGCGGCGGTTTTTTGCGGCAGATTTTGCGGCGGTTTCCGCGCCGCCCCGCACATTTCCCAGTGTGATTTTTTAGTCACAGCTGCAAACTCTAATATTCTGCAAACGTATGCATTCGACAATTAGATGCG
>NW_022639807.1:21705-22413 GCF_010583005.1 Odontomachus brunneus | reverse complement strand
TCTCTCGAAGAATTTTTACAAAATTTCTATATTTTGTATTAACAATGTGTGTATTTTCATATAACCATGAATACATATGGACAATGCAATGCTCGAGAGTAAACAAATGTTCCACTGTAGCTGGTTGCAAGTACATGCAGTTACCGGATAATGTGAGTTTTAAAAGTTTCTTGCCGTACATTGTGCACCATTCCACCACAAAATCGCGAATCCATAGCGGAGAGGATGACATCTCGGTTGTTTGCAAAAGTTTTAAAATATCTTCACGTTTTGCCATCAATCCTCCCCAAATTGCCGAGTGTAAGGCCAATTGATTGCCACGATTGTCACCGAGGACTAGTTGCACTGTGGATACCAGTCCTACGCTGATCCCAATCTCCAAGTACTTAAAAGACGTTGACGTCAAGGCATATCTTCGCCCTAAAATACGGGCTGCACAACGAGATTGCGATACACTGTAAAAACATAAATAATTTAACGCGGTTGCAATACACAATTAAAGATAAATGATTCACAAGAAGGTAATTATTGAGACTTACCTTTTTTTCTCGTACGTTGGAGCATCATCTTGCACGGGTACGTAATAGTTCATATGTTTTCCTTCAACACTGTGCATTCTTCTCAAAATACTAATTGTCCACTAAATGTCTTTGTTGCGACTGATGCAACGAGTGACCAAGAACCGCGTTAAATACATTTCAAAATTCG
>NW_022639807.1:21303-21695 GCF_010583005.1 Odontomachus brunneus | reverse complement strand
TAAAAAACGGTAAAGAATGGTTAAAAAACAGTAAAAACGGTAACATTATAATAAAAATTTATTATACATATCAAAGATTAAACAATTCTTTCTGGCGCTGATACCACCACCAATTAAATATTTTCAATACATTTTGTAACGCGCAGTGTTTTGAATGATTATTACATCGTAAAGTTTCGCGCCATACTGCATCATCGAAAAAATCGATTTCCGATATTTATATCAAAAGTGCAGACCAAAAGTATTCATGTAAGATCTCTCTCTTTTATGCGTCACAATGCAGCATTTTTGTGCTGACACATCGATTTGCAGTCAACAGTTAGATGCGCAGAAAATGTGAAACATGATATGATTATTATTACAAATGAACACGTGCGACAGTAAAATTCGCT
>NW_022639807.1:19190-21293 GCF_010583005.1 Odontomachus brunneus | reverse complement strand
GGTAAAGAGCATCGCTACGAAAAATTGTGAACTCTTTTCCACATCCAACATAGAAGATTGGTACGAGCGACGCATCGTCGAACCCACATTAGCATCGTTGGAGGAATTCCAGGAACGCGATAGCGGGTGGGCATTATCTCGAATACTCAATCTTACAATCAATGTGAACAAATACAATCCGTTGCACACGGGATGTCACTTTGAGTTACCGCGTGTGATACAACTGAAGCGGGCTGTGATCAATGTCAAATCTCCGGACAATGCATGTTTCGCGTGGGCAATAGTTGCGGCTCTGTATCCAGCCGAAAGATACGCAGATCGTGCATCATTGTATCCCCATTACACGAACGTGCTCAATCTTCAAGGCATTAAGTTCCCCATGAAAATTAATCAAATTACAAGATTTGAAATATTAAATGATATATCCATTAATGTATACGGCATCATGGGAGAAAAGAATGAAGCCATTATTCCAATACGTCTCAGCGACAAAAAGATGGAAAAGCATGTCAACTTGCTGCACATTTCGAATCCTCGAGATCACAACACGGGGCACTTCGCCTGGATCAAGGATTTATCCAGGCTCGTGAGTTCGCAGTTGAACAAATATAAAGGCAGAAAATACATTTGTGATCGGTAAGTACATTTAATTGTATCAAAAGTATGCAATAAGGCGATAAAAATTGCAATGTTTGTAGGTGTCTGCACTACTTCTATTCCAACAACAGGCTGGAGAGTCACGCGGTAGACTGCCAAAAAATTAACAACTGTGCCATCATTCTACCCAACGAATACAATAAATGACTGAGTTTTAGCAATTACAGTAGGAAGGAGCGAGTTCCCTTTGTGATATACGCCGACCTAGAGTGCACACTGGAGAAGACGACAAGAAATGGAGAGGATCGCAAATTGTACACATATCTACATCACAGGGTATTTAGTATAGCATTTTATATACGTTGCTCGTACGACGATTCATTATCTGAATTTCAAAGTCGTCGTGATAGTGACTGCATCTCATGGTTCGTCGGGCAACTCGAAGAAATAGCACACTGCGTAAAAGTAATATTATCATCCAATGTCCCCATGGAAACTTTGTCGAAAGAACAGTGGGCTACATTTCATAACGCGACGCAATGTCACGTATGTGAGAAACCATTCACAGCAGAGCATACGCGCGTACGCGATCATACTCACTTCACCGGTCGCTACCGAGGTCCAGCGCATTCAAATTGCAATTTAAATCACAAAAATTCATATTACATTCCAATCGTTTTCCATAATTTATCCGGCTACGATTCACATTTTATCATCAAGGAAATAGCAAATGCATTTGAAGGTTCAATCGATGTGCTACCGATAACAAAAGAAAAATACATTTCGTTTACAAAGAATGTTCAAGATACGGCAGATAAATACAAAAATATTGTAAAATTGCGTTTCATCGATTCGTGCAAATTTCTCAGCAGTAGTCTCGACAAATTGGCATCCTTTCTCACTAAAGACAAGTTGAAAATTGTACGGTCGGAATTTCCAAAATTATCCGTCGAAGAATTTAATTTATTGACGCGAAAGGGTGTCTTTCCATACGAATACGTGGATTGCGTGGACAAGCTGCAGGACACATGTTTACCGCCGCGAGAATCGTTTTACAGTTCGTTGACGGGTGATACAGTATCCGAGAGCGATTACGCGCACGCCGCGGAGATCTGGAAGCGGTTCTCCACTCGAACCTTGGGCGAATACAGCGACTTGTATTTAAAGACTGATGTCTTGTTATTGGCAGATATTTTTGAAAATTTCCGCGACAGCTGCATCACAAGTTATGGACTCGATCCCGCGCATTATTATACTCTGCCTGGATTTACGTGGGATGCAATGTTGAAACATACCGGTATAAATTTCGAACTGCTCACCGATATTGATATGATCATGTTCATCGAACGCGGTATACGCGGTGGTCTGAGTCAATGTTCGGATAGATACGCACACGTTAATAACAAGTACATGCAGTCTTACGACGCGTCGAAACCATCGTTGTACTTAATGTACTTTGACGTAAATGATTTGTATGGATGGGCAATGTGTCAACCATTGCCTTAC
>NW_022639807.1:18292-18803 GCF_010583005.1 Odontomachus brunneus | reverse complement strand
GTACGATATACCGCTTGTAAATAAGAAGGTGCCTGGTTTAATGAAAGATGAAAACAACGGTGCGATCATGACGGAATTTATCGGACTTAGGGCAAAGATGTACGCTTTGCGAGTGGATGGCAAGAAAGACACGAAAAAGGTCAAAGGTGTCAAGAGTAATGTTGTAGCGCGAACGATATCTTTCGATGATTACGTACAGTGTTTGCGAGAGGAGATCGAAACGACTCGTCGTCAATCGTGCATACGATCAAAATTGCATGAAGTGTACACAGTGTCTGAGACGAAAATAGCTCTAAATCCGTACGATGACAAACGGTATATCGTACCCAATTCGACTGAAACGTTACCATGGGGGAATTATAAAATACCATTATAAATAGAATATAAATTTTATATTTTAAATTGAATATATTTTATGTATTACATATGTATAATAATTTCATGTGTAAATAGAATATAATGTATGTATTACATATAATAATTTTATGTGTAAATAGAATATATTTTATGT
>NW_022639807.1:17806-18282 GCF_010583005.1 Odontomachus brunneus | reverse complement strand
TCGATGGATCGACAACGTGTCAAACTTTGACATATTCTCAGTCGCTGACTATTCGCCCACAGGATACATTCTCGAGGTCGACTTGGAGTATCCGCGAAATTTGCACGATGTGCACACTGACCTACCGTTTTGTCCTATGCGCGATAAGCCACCCGGCAAGCGTCAGGAGAAACTTCTCGCGACGTTATACGATAAGCAGCGTTATATTATCCACTACCGCAACCTGCAGCAGTGCACGCGCCACGGTCTTCGTATTACAAAGATTCACCGCGTGCTCCAATTCGCTCAATCTCCCTGGCTCCGCAGTTATATCGAATTAAACACGCAATTTAGAACGCGTGCAACTAATGATTTTGAGAAAAATTTGTACAAATTGATGAACAATGCGGTATTCGGCAAAACGATGGAAAATATTCGAAATCATGTCGATGTAAAACTAGTAACACATTGGGACGGTAGATACGGTGCAGAGGCAA
>NW_022639807.1:15340-15664 GCF_010583005.1 Odontomachus brunneus | reverse complement strand
GGCGGAAGGACATCGATGTTATTGGAAAATGTAAAAAAGCCAATTTCGTCTATCGACGCAAACAAATTCTCCAAGAAGCGATATTTCGGCTGTTGCAGTGATTTCGAGTACACGTACAGATTCTCGAAACGCAGACCGTGTGGGCTCTCCAGCAGGCTCACCAACACATTCGTCTTACCACAAATCGAGGGACCACATACGATACCGCGTATGGTAATCGGTAGCAAGTGGCCCTGCTTACGTATGATATTTTCGGACGCTACTCGCATTCTTTCATCGAAATTTTTCACGTGTATCGGTGTCCAATGTCGTATGAACCGCATA
>NW_022639807.1:14713-14944 GCF_010583005.1 Odontomachus brunneus | reverse complement strand
ATGTCGCTTAAAAAATGCTTTTCATTGGAACGAGGCAACTATTTATAGGGAGGCGCTGAATCGAATCCGTTCAGTCTCCAAAATGTTTCTCCTACTGTTGGATACTCATGATATTCGAGACCTAACCTCCGAACAGTTGAAATATATACCGAAGATTGTTCTATTGCGCGAGTTTTCGAAGCACATTGACGTTTTGTGGGACAGAATCCCGGAACATATAAGGGCCGACCC
>NW_022639807.1:13296-14554 GCF_010583005.1 Odontomachus brunneus | reverse complement strand
GCACATTGACGTTTTGTGGGACAGAATCCTGGAACATATAAGGGCCGACCCGGAGGTTCGACAGTATCGTCGGTGCATGGAACATTATAATCGTCCGTGGCAGCAAACGCACATCGACGGTCCAGCGCCGTTGATTAGAGACTGTGCTGAATGTCAGCGTCGTCGAAAACAGTAAAAATCGGCAATAGTCTATTAAATCGTGCCATTAACGCGCTTCCTATCGAACTGCATATCCCCGGCTACCAGTTTTGCGGGCCGGGTACACGCTTGCGGACACGATTGGCCAGAGGTGATCGGGGTATCAATCCGCTGGATGCGGCGTGTCGCGAGCACGATATCGCATATTCTCGAAGCAACGATCTCGTCGAACGTCACGTGGCAGATAACGTACTCGCTGACAAGGCGCGAGAACGTATAGTCGCGAGAGATTCCACTCTCGGTGAGAGAGCTGCCGCTACAGCCGTTTGGGCAGCTATGAAGGCTAAGGCAAAAATCGGAATGGGCATGAAAAAGAAGCGAAGCGGTTCGAAGAAGGAATTATTACAAAATCGAATACTTCCAATAGCAAAACGAGGTGGAATTCTACCTATTCTCCCGCTGCTGGGAGCGCTTGGATCGCTAGTTGGTGGAGCGGCGGGGATCGCAAAGGCTGTAAACGATACCAAGGCTGCGCAGCGTCAGCTGCAGGAGATGCAACGTCATAATCGCAGCATGGAAGGTCGTGGAATTTATCTCGCACCATACAAACGAGGAAAAGGTGTCATGAGAGGAAAAAAAAAAACGTCGAAAAAATAATAAAAATGCCTACGGGTGTCACCACCAATGTACAATTGGAACAATTGGCGAAACGTATGCGTATTCCGTTCTTCAGAGTCGTGTTCATGCGCGACGTACTGCCTACATCGCCGCACGTAAACGAGAGTGGAATCGTAAAGGACCCCGCACTAAACCACGTGATTTTGGGCCCCGGTGAAAATGGCTGAATTTTTAATATGTTGTATTTTTTGAGTCACTGAACAAATATTTCCTCAGGCAAAATGTCAAAAAATGGACAGTTTCAGCGTTTCAACCCTTAGAAGCTTGAGGTCAGACCAGCAAAGATATCACTTTCGGATCAATGCGGTTACTGTTATATGGGAACAATATGAATTTTTGGTGAACAAAATAATTAAAAAGTAATTTGTTTATGATAGTATTGTTTAAACAATTTGAAAACGCCATTGTTTACAGGAACGATTCGGGGTGCTTTTTGTACGTG
>NW_022639807.1:9695-10739 GCF_010583005.1 Odontomachus brunneus | reverse complement strand
AGAATACAATGAAGTGTGAGATCAAGTGTGTTCACCGGATCAACTTTAACAAACCAAATACCATTGCATCGCTACTGGGATTTTCTTCAGATCGCATTCTACAGCCGCGACAATGGCACGAATCGAACGTGACAATCAACATTACGGATGTGAATATTATTCGCATAGAATGTAATGTGACCACCGGTGCGTACAGCAACGACAAATGTGTGCACACCATACACGAGTTTTCGCTTAATGTACCACCAGGATATAAAATATCGGAAACGCCTGCACAGATCATTTATCTTCCGATCTTTGCACGGAGCGTATCGGATTTGACGATACGTGTTGTGGATCAAGACGGTCGATTGCTTGATTTCCGCGGAGAAGAGATAATCGTCAGGTTGCACGTGCGGCGGCAATAGGACACCTGAGATGCTCGTATTGAACGAAGCGAGTCAGACTAAATACGTGAGCGACATTCTTCCCACCAAGAGGACGATTATAAACAAGAAAAATAAGAAACTTAGCGCAGCCAACATTGCATTTTTAGGATCTTTGGGATTCATTGTGCGAAAAAATACGTGAAGATGGTCGACATTTTGAACATTGGCGGTGAGCCGAACGTTGACGATCGCATCGTCAAGATCGAGACTCACACGTACAATCCATACGCCAATACATCTTTTGGGCACAGTGACGAGATACGAATACCGATACAGCAGCAGTGCGTGTACACGCACCGGCGTTAATGCCGTCCGAATATCGGTGTGATTCGCACACGATAACGCGTCACTCATACACTGCTGCGTGTAGGTGAGCTAAGAGCAGCACGGAGTGGCGGAGGGAGCTAGTGGTATACGATCGTCGGACGCTTGGAGAGGGAATAGTGGTGGGAGTCGCGGCGATCTTCCATCCTCTATCGCAAACGTAAGAACGAGAGAAATAGCATTATAAGACGTCTGGACAGAAATGCCGTCCTAAAATACGTGTGACACACACTAAGAAAACGCTTGACTCACACTGTCTCGTCTATACGTGAGCAATACGCGGTGTCCCGAC
>NW_022639807.1:5652-6712 GCF_010583005.1 Odontomachus brunneus | reverse complement strand
ATTTTTTTGGCTGTCCTGAGCGTGGTTTGTCATTGACATCAAAATCATTACTTTTGAATCGTCTATACCACTCTTTACATGTTGTATGTGATGGAGCTCGATCACCATAACCTTCTTCAAGTAATCGATGAACTTCTGCTACACTTTTTTTCAAATCAAAATAGTGCAAAAGCACATGTCGAAAAAACACTTTATCGCGTTCCATTTTTCACAAAGCAAAAGAAATTGTTGTTTAGGAAAATAATTGTGTATGCTGACTGAATGTTATCGAGAAATGTTGAAATTAATCACAAACTACCTGTTTTGTTAGTAATGACTACTAGAACTGTTTGCATTGCCATCTAACATTTGCGGGCGGAAACTAAGTTAAGGTCCTAATATATTCTGGTCATATTTTGGTCTTCCTCAAACATTGCTAAAATTGAGTCAATTCTTATTTAAAAATATAAATAATCAAGGTTATCATTATTATTATCATACAATTTATTAAAAAACTTATGTGAAGGGTTTGATAGCCAAACCATCTCCTCGGGTTGACGTCTACAGTATTCTACTGTGTAGAACATTGTAACTCGTAATTCAAACTTGAACTATTTGCTGGTGACTCCTGGGTGACTTTTATATGGTCCATCGCTATCTCTTTGTAACAAATATCTCCCGTTAGGAGAGGGTTGCAAATGTGCAAAATCAGCCTAACGTAATAGTAACATCATATGTGTCACATGCAGTAAACCGCATCCTCACATTGATGTATCAGCACATTACCGTTTCATTACCGTTTCTTTACCGTTCTTTACCGTTTCTTTACCGTTCTTTACCGTTTCTTACCATTCTTTACCGTTTCTTTACCGTTTCTTTACCGTTCTTGACCGTTTCTTTACCGTTTACGTTACCGTTTCATTACCGTTTCATTACCGTTTCTTTACCGTTTATGTTACCGTTTTCACCGTTTCATACCGTTTCATTACCGTTTCTTTACCGTTTCTTTACCGTTCTATACCGTTTCTTTACCGTTTACGTTACCGTTTCTTTACCGTTCTTTACCATTTCTTTACCGTTT
>NW_022639807.1:5093-5590 GCF_010583005.1 Odontomachus brunneus | reverse complement strand
CGTTTCTTTACCGTTTCTTTACCGTTTCTTTACCGTTCTTTACTGTTTCACTCCCGTTATTTACCGTTTCTTTACCGTTCTGTACCGTTTCTTTACCGTTTACGTTACCGTTTCTTTACCGTTCTTTACCATTTTTTTACCGTTTATTTACCGTTTCATTACCGTTTCTTTACCTTTTCATTACCGTTTTTTTACCGTTCTTTACTGTTTCACTCCCGATATTTACCGTTTCTTTACCGTTTCTTTACCGTTTCATTACCGTTTCTTTACCATTCTTTATCGTTTCTTTACGTGACCTTTGATATGTATAATAAATTTTATTAAAATATTTTACTTTTTATTATAATGTTACATTTATCGATTATATTAGTAAATTTTATGTGAAATTATTACAATAAATATTGTGTGCTCTCTTACTATTGTAACGAGCCGTTCGCAAAACAAATAGAACAAGAACCGGATTAACGATAATTATCGTGATGTGCTGATGTGCTGAT
>NW_022639807.1:4063-5083 GCF_010583005.1 Odontomachus brunneus | reverse complement strand
TATTTTTATCCTCCCTCAGTATTCACGATAATACCCACCCGCTATCGCGTTCCTGGAATTCCTCCAACGATGCTAATGTGGGCTCGACGATGCGTCGCTCATACCAATCCTCTAAGTTGGATGTGGAAAAGAGTTCAGAAATTGGGAGTACAACGTGAGAACTTCAACATTTTCCTTCACTCCGCGTTTGTTTATTCCCCGCAAACAGAGTTCTCTGTCACGCAAAAACTGCACCATCGATATCTTTCTTGATTTTGGCCATCTCCAATCTTTCTCCATTTTAGCCGTTCAATTTGTTGCACGTGTCCCGTATCTGTTGCTGCTTGGATCTCGACTGAACTATGCGCTGATGTAATACTCATGATTTTATATGTTTCAAAACGTGCAAAATATGCATATCTCCATGATCTTCACGATGGTATCTTGTTTCACATTTTTCTGCGCATCTTGCTGTCAATCACAAATCGATGCGGCAGCACTAAAATGCTACATTGTGATGCATAAGAGAGAGAGATCTTACATTCATTAGTAATAAGAATATCATGTGCCACATTCTAGTTCTTGCGCATCTAATTGTTGAATGCATAACACGCAAAATCTTGTCGCGGGGGCACAGTGTACGTGCTCATTAGTAATAAGAATATCATGTGTCACATTCTAGTTCTTGCGCATCTAATTGTCGAATGCATACGTTTGCAGAATATTAGAGTTTGCAGCTGTGACTAAAAAATCACGCTGTGAAATGTGCGGGGCGGCGCGGGCGGCGCGGACGGCGCGCGCAGCGCAGGCGGCGCGGAAACCGCCGCAAAATCCGCCGCAAAAAACCGCCGCAAAATCCGCCGCGGAAAACGCCGCGAACAAAACCGCCACGGAAACCGCCGCGAAAACCGCCGCAGATCAGTAAAATGATCTATCGGAAGCAGATAGAAAAAATTATATCGGTAATTACCGATCATCAATATTATGTAAAGATGACAGTAAAAATTATGTAAAGAATATATATGTTGGTAAAAAATGAAA
>NW_022639807.1:2671-3758 GCF_010583005.1 Odontomachus brunneus | reverse complement strand
CCCCCCGCCCCTCACCCCCCTCGGAGGACCATGGGTTAGAACCCCTATATAATACCTACTTCCGCCTTATCGTGGAGCTCCAGTTTTTTGTCCCAGAAGTAGTCCCGTATAAATGAGACGAGGTAAGAAGGGGGGATTCCGAAATGGACTAACCCCTTTTTTACCCGGTCCCAAGGGAGGGAGTTGAACGCGTTGGCGATGTCGAGCGACACCGCCAACACAACTCCCCCCTCCCTCACGACGGCTTCCAAGAGGGGCCGGACGCGCAGAATGGTGTCCACGCACAACCGTCCCTCCCGGAAGCCGTATTGCTCTTGGCAGAAGCCAAGAGCCGGATCAGCGTATTTTAATTGATCAGCTGGTCAATTAAAAACCGGGAGGGCAGTATGCCAAATAGAGTTTACTTGCATACCTTTGTCTCGGTTGAGGTTGTTGGGATGTTTCAAAATTTCTAGACCTTCACGATGTTTTCTGGCAAAATAACTCTGTGAGGGAGCCAATCTGGTGGCTTTTTCACATTGTACGGAGTGTCCAGTCTCCATCCAGTGTTCAGCTAGGGCTGATTGAGTAAAGTGATCATACTTGGTACATCGCTGGTGTTCCTTGATTCGCGTACTGATCTTCCTCCCGGTTTCTCCTATATAAACTTTACCACAAGAGCAAGGGATCTTATATACACCTGATGTTTCTAGGCATGATTTCTGATCCTTCGGATTTGGGAGTAAATGGGAGAGCTTCCTATGAGGTTTGAAGATTACTTTGATTTTGTGTTTACCCAAAATCCTGCTGATAGGTTCTGTTATGCCCTGGAGATATGGAAGGACAGCCGTTTTTCTCTTTTCTCTCTCTTCATCTAGTGTGTCAGTGTTTTTAGGACTGACAATTCTGTTCTTCTGGTTTTTTATTATTTGCGAGATGTTTTTGCTGTTGTATCCATTTTTAGTTAAGGCTGTACTGAGGTGTTCTAGTTCTCCATTCAGAGAAGATGGTTCCGAAATTGTGAGCGCTCTGTAAACCAATGAACTTACGACAGAACTTTTTTGCGAGGGATGATGATGAGAGGTTGCATGCAGATATCGGTCCGTGT
>NW_022639807.1:0-978 GCF_010583005.1 Odontomachus brunneus | reverse complement strand
TATATATATATATATATATATATATATATATATATATATATATATATATATATATATATATATATATAATGCGACTTCCGAAATATTTTTGTGAAAAAGGTTTCGATGAAATGTTTCACAAATATTTCTGAATTATTTCACAATGTTATGTTTCAATATAATTTCCAAGTTATCAAGTCGATAAAACTTTTTCAAAACAAAACAAGATGTGTTGTGTGAGATAATTATACGATATATTATAATTGCAGGCAATATTACTTAAAGATTTGAAAAAATTTAATGGATTCCGCCCAATGAGAGTCAACGACGAGTAGCAGTAGTAGTAGTGAGGAACGGCTCAATGGCTATCGATCATTTTTTTTACCTCTTTTACCTCAATCTATACGTTTAATTTATACAATTTTTTTTATTTACAATTAGAGGTAATACATATTTTAATATATCCGTCAACGATACATGTCAATATGTAATTTGTTTCATAATCGCATGATTAAATAAAATCATAACAAACGGTCTTTACAAAATAAAATAGAAGACGCCGAGGACGTATAAAAAAAATTATTAAAAGAAAAAGTACCAAATAAAAACTACCAAAACAAGAAGTACCAAACAAGAAAAACTAATACAAAAATTATTAAAACAAAAACTACATAACAAAAAGTACTTGTTAACTTAAGCAAAGTGCAGATGTTCTAAATTAATTATATTAAAAAAAAAGTAAAATTAACCAAGTACGTATATGTATGTATTTATTACACAAGTAATTGTTGTATTGTGTGACAAATATCAATTATACAAAAATACTAAAAAAATACCAAAAAAAAGTTAAAACGAAAAGTACATGTTAAACTTAAACGAAGTGCAGATGTTTTGAATATTCAAAAAAGAAGTCAGATCAATATAATTAACCAAGTACGTATATGTAAGTATTTCCCTACTGAAAAATTTCTATTGAGATCACAATTGAATTCCCAATTG
>NW_022639806.1:128305-128671 GCF_010583005.1 Odontomachus brunneus | reverse complement strand
GCAACGTCGTACAAATATTTGGAGATTGGGATCAGCGTAGGGCCTGTGTTTACCGTGGAAATAATCCTCGGTGACAATTATTATACAAAATTCTTTTTTCGGAGGGCTGTTGAAGATAAAAGCTAAAAGGATATCTCTTTTTACTTCCTATGAAAGTATCTATGTAGGTAGATAAAATTCATTAGATAAAATTCTAATAGGTACATTAGATAAATTCTTAGGTACATTAGATAAAATTCTTTTTTTCGGGGAACCGAATGTTCTCCTCAAAAGGTCTCGAATATTCTAAAATATACTAAAACGGGACAAAGACGAAGGGTCGATAATATCAGTTAAAAAATTATAAATATGCCGGTAATAATATAT
>NW_022639806.1:124981-128295 GCF_010583005.1 Odontomachus brunneus | reverse complement strand
AAAAAAATATGTATATCCTTTTTACCTGCTACAACTGTAGATAATTCGTTATCAGCAGCCAGATTAGACGGCGCTCGACAAACATATATAAATGCGGTGTCATCTGCTCGTATCCTGAGACGCAGATATGCTCTGACTGCAACGTCGTACAAATATTTGGAGATTGGGATCAGCGTAGGGCCTGTGTTTACCGTGGAAATAATCCTCGGTGACAATTATTATACAAAATTCTTTTTTCGGAGGGCTGTTGAAGATAAAAGCTAAAAGGATATCTCTTTTTACTTCCTATGAAAGTATCTATGTAGGTAGATAAAATTCATTAGATAAAATTCTTAGGTACATTAGATAAAATTCTTTTTTTCGGGGAACCGAATGTTCTCCTCAAAAGGTCTCGAATATTCTAAAATATACTAAAACGGGACAAAGACGAAGGGTCGATAATATCAGTTAAAAAATTATAAATATGCCGGTAATAATATATTGGTAAAAAAATATCAGTAATAAACACTACACATAATTTTCTCTTGCGCTGTAATGCATCATGGCTGACATTGCTTCATCGACATATGATTGCTTAATTGATTGGCTACGACGCTGTGCCATGGATTTATTATCTAGTTTCGGAAAATGTATCAATACATGTGTTAACAATTCTGAAGGCGAATAAGAGAGGGGATAAAAAATGTTGGTGGGGGACTTTGTCCATTATATATATTAGTAAGATTTAGACTATGGTTTCGTCAATCGTTCTGTATAGACGACGTTCGGTGGTAGTTCCCGAATACAGTAAAAAAAAAAAAAAAAAATGTACGGTGCTGAGGTGAACGCTAAACACGCAAATTACTACTTGCCCGTTCAACATGATGACATCCCACCGTGCAAGAAAAGATTTGAAAAGTAAGTATCAATGCAAATTTTTTTATGCACGTTTAAATTATTTTTCATACATTTAACTTTTGTTATATTTTTTTATAGTATTTCGCAACCACGTCATACTGTTCGTATCCTGGGACGCAGATATGCTCTGACTGCAACGTCGTATAAATATTTGGAGATTGGGATCAACGTAGGACCTGTGCCTACCGTGGAAATAATCATCGGTGACAATTGCGGTAATCAATTAATATTACCTACAGAAACTTGGAGGAAGCTGATGGAAAAACGTCTCGACATCCAACGGCTTCTGCAAACTGACAAACCATTTCCGCTGTCGATTCAAGATTTGGTAGTGGAATTTTGTAAGATGCGCGATTCCAAAATTATTAAACTTACATTATCTAATAAGTCTTTATATTTGAAACCTGCTACTATGAACACATTATTTACTTATGAAAATTGCATCGATCATATGTATGTATGGTTGTCTGAAAATACGCATCTCGTTAGTGTAAAATTTCGAAGTTTTGTAAATGTTCTTCGAGAGAAGGACATTACTGAAATATATCATGCAACAAAAGCGATATGTGAAAGCAACGACTACGACTGTGAGTCGCTCATTGATTGCGAGTTGCTAGCGTGCACCTTGAAAAATATTATGTATGAGGCTATGAAAAAATGAAATAACACTCTGAAAAATATATTACGTTATTAAAAAAGTATATCTCTTTTTTTACTCCCATTCCTACCTTTGAAAAAGAAAGAATATCTGTGTCGGTATGCGATAATCTCATACATCAGCGTTAAAATTCTTTTTTTCGGGAGGGGCTGTTGAAGATAAAAACTAAAAGGATGTCTCTACCCAGTATCTCTATGCATTAGATAAAATTCTTTTCGAGACCGAATGTTCTCCTCAAAAGATCTTTGTGGAATATTCGAAAATATTCTAGGCGCGCCGGAGAGGGGGAAGGCGAGTGGGTGGCGCGGCCCACTCGCGAACCGCTGCCAACAGGAAGGGGGGAAAGGCCGCGTCGGGGATGAAACGGTTAATTATATCGATATTATGTTAAAAAAAATATGTGGAAAGATATGTCGGTAAAAACAAATCAATAAAAATTACCAATTATGTCGGTAATAATATGTCGGTAAACAAAATATGTTGGTAAATATGTTGGTAAAAATATATATACGTTGGTAAAAATATGTTGGTAAAAATACCGGTAATATGTCGGTAAAAGAAATGTCGGTAAGTCCCCTCTCCCGCGTGACGTCAGCCCCCGCGCCCGCAGTTCCCCTCGCCTCGCACCCCCCCTCAGAGGACCTGGGTTAGAACCCGCCTAGTATACCTACTAACTTCACACACGTATTTATTGCACGTGTGTGAAGTTGGCCACACTTTTTCAAAATTTGAAAAAAATGAATAGAGTTCTGATTGCCCGCCAAAGAGTTCTAGAGTTCTCTATCAATAATAAAAATAGTTCCGTTCATTAAAGTGATGAAAACACGAAATGAAAGTACGGCGGGCCAACTTCACGATTGAGTAAATTGAAAAGGCTATAATTTTTTTACCGTCAACTTTATCGCTTAGGATCATAAGAATAATCGATAGAACTATTCGGCGGGCTATCAGAACTCATAAGAAAACACGAAAATTCAAAAAAAAATTTTCCCGCCAAAATTAAACAAACTGAGAAAAAATTTTCATGAAGTTTTTCGGCATTCCGTTAACGGCTCTGTATAGATTCTCACAAGACATACGATAATCTTTATGATTCTAAGCGATAGAACCGCACGCAAGTCACTTGTAACAAATAGAAAATCCGGGGGGCCAACTTCACGATTGTGAAAATTTAAAACGATAAAACTTTTTTTCCGTCAATTTTACCGTTTAGAGTAATAAGGATAATCGATAGAACTCTTTGGCGGGCCACCAGAACTCTCAACGGAATACCGAAAAACCGAAAAAAATTTTCACCCTTCGGCGACTTTGAAAAATATCAAATTTGGGAACTTTACGTTGATGTAACTTTTTCATTTTCGACCGCAGCCCAAAGATTCATAAGGATAATCGATAGAACTCTTTGGCGGGCCACCAGAACTCTCAACGGAATACCGAAAAACCGAAAAAAATTTTCACCCTTCGGCGACTTTGAAAAATATCAAATTTGGGAACTTTACGTTGATGTAACTTTTTCATTTTCGACCGCAGCCCAAAGATTCATAAGGATAATCGATAGAACTCTTTGGCGGGCCACTAGAACTCTCAACAGAACTCCAAGATTCCGAAAAAAATGTTCACCCCTATGGGACTTAGAAACTTCAAATCGCTGTACCTTTTTCGTTTTCAATCGCAGCTCAAAGATTCATTGGGATAATAGATAGAACTCTTTGGCGGGCCACCAGAACTCTCAACGGAATACCGAAAAACCGAAAAAAAT
>NW_022639806.1:124588-124804 GCF_010583005.1 Odontomachus brunneus | reverse complement strand
ATTTTTTTCGGAATCTTGGAGTTCTGTTGAGAGTTCTAGTGGCCCGCCAAAGAGTTCTATCGATTATCCTTATGAATCTTTGGGCTGCGGTCGAAAATGAAAAAGTTACATCAACGTAAAGTTCCCAAGTTTGATATTTTTCAAAGTCGCCGAAGGGTGAAAATTTTTTTCGGTTTTTCGATATTCCGTTGAGAGTTCTGGTGGCCCGCCAAAGAG
>NW_022639806.1:124343-124578 GCF_010583005.1 Odontomachus brunneus | reverse complement strand
TATCAAACTTGGGAACTTTACGTTGATGTAACTTTTTCATTTTCGACCGCAGCCCAAAGATTCATAAGGATAATCGATAGAACTCTTTGGCGGGCCACTAGAACTCTCAACAGAACTCCAAGATTCCGAAAAAAATGTTCACCCCTATGGGACTTAGAAACTTCAGATCGCTGTACCTTTTTCGTTTTCGATCGCAGCTCAAAGATTAATTGGGATAATCGATAGAACTCTTTGT
>NW_022639806.1:123831-124333 GCF_010583005.1 Odontomachus brunneus | reverse complement strand
TTATCGTATGTCTTGTGAGAATCTATACAGAGCCGTTAACGGAATGCCGAAAAACTTCATGAAAATTTTTTCTCAGTTAGTTTAATTTTGGCGGGAAAATTTTTTTTTGAATTTTCGTGTTTTCTTATGAGTTCTGATAGCCCGCCGAATAGTTCTATCGATTATTCTTATGATCCTAAGCGATAAAGTTGACGGTAAAAAAATTATAGCCTTTTCAATTTACTCAATCGTGAAGTTGGCCCGCCGTACTTTCATTTCGTGTTTTCATCACTTTAATGAACGGAACTATTTTTATTATTGATAGAGAACTCTAGAACTCTTTGGCGGGCAATCAGAACTCTATTCATTTTTTTCAAATTTTGAAAAAGTGGGGCCAACTTCACACACGTATTTATTGCTTAATGTCGGCAACTACAAAAGATATCCATTTCGCTCGAAAAACACTAGCTTCTACACAGTCCACGTAATTTGAATTAGCGGTTTATAATGATACGAATCAAAT
>NW_022639806.1:123520-123821 GCF_010583005.1 Odontomachus brunneus | reverse complement strand
CTTTGTCGGGCCACCAGAACTCTCAACGGAATACCGAAAAACCGAAAAAAATTTTCACCCTTCGTGGACTTTGAAAAATATCAAACTTGGGAACTCTACGTTGATGTAACTTTTTCATTTTCGACCGCAGCCCAAAGATTCATAAGGATAATCGATAGAACTCTTTGGCGGGCCACTAGAACTCTCAACAGAACTCCAAGATTCCGAAAAAAATGTTCACCCCTATGGGACTTAGAAACTTCAGATCGCTGTACCTTTTTCGTTTTCGATCGCAGCTCAAAGATTCATTGGGATAATCGAT
>NW_022639806.1:122929-123197 GCF_010583005.1 Odontomachus brunneus | reverse complement strand
ATAGCGTGGAAGCGAAAAATAAGCAGAAAAAGCTGGCGGCACCAAACAGCCAGACCGCGACGTACGCTCACTTCCACGCTTTACGTAAAGCAGTGGTGTTTTTCGTAATATTATAAACCAGTAATTCCAATAGTGTAAAGCGTAAAGGAGTTAAATCTGTTTGAACCAAATTGATATCTTTTGTAGTTGCCGTGAAATAGCAATAAACGCTAGCGGCATTTAACAGCCAGACCACGACGTGCGTCGACAGGTACGCGCGCGTTCATGC
>NW_022639806.1:115908-122919 GCF_010583005.1 Odontomachus brunneus | reverse complement strand
AGATGTACGCTCGTTTCTACGCTTTATCTAAGGCAGTGATATTATTCGTAATATTATAAAGCATTAATTTTAATAGAGTAAAGTGTAAAGAAGTCAGTGTTTTTGGAAGAAAATCGACATCCTTTGTAGGCCGAATGTGAGCATGAAGCGCGAGTATGTCTCGTCGTACGTCGCGTCAGACGTTTTCGTGCCGCTAGCATTTATTGCTTAATGTCGGCAACTACAAAAGATATCCATTTCGCTCGAAAAACACTAGCTTCTACACAGTCAACGTAATTTGAATTAGCGGTTTATAATGATACGAATCAAACCGCTGCATTCTACTCGAATTAGATATTTATAATAGTACAATTAATACCAGTGCGTTAAATAAAGCGTGAAAGCGAAAAATAAGCAGAAAAAGCTGGCGGCACCAAACAGCCTGACCGCGACGTACGACGAGACGTACGCTCACTTCCACGCTTTACGTAAAGCAGTGGTGTTTTTCGTAATATTATAAACCAGTAATTCCAATAGTGTAAAGCGTAAAGGAGTTAAATCTGTTTGAACCAAATTGATATCTTTTGTAGTTGCCGAGAAATAGCAATAAATGCTAGGCGCATGTAACAGCCAGACCGCGACGTGCGTCGATACGTACGCGCGCTTTCAGGCTTTACTTAAAGCAGTGGTGTTTCCCGTAATATTATAAACCACTAATTGCATTAGAGTAAAATGGAGAGGTCAGTGCTTTTTGAGCGAATCGATATATTTTGCAGTTTCTGAATGAAAGCAAAATATGTTGGCGACATATGAGCACTTGACCGCGATGTCGAGATGTTCGCGCGTTTTTACGCTGTACCTAAGACAGTTGTATTTTTCGTAATATTATAAACCATTAATTTCAATAAAGTAAAGTAAGGAGAATTCAGTGGTTTTTGAACGAAAACGATATCCTTTGTAGTTCCCGAAATAAAACAAAAAATGTTGGCGGCATACAAGCACATAACCGTGTGTCGAAACGAACGTTGCGGTCACACTCTTTCATACCATTAGCGTTTATTGCTTAATTTCGGCAATTACAAAAGATATTGATTTCGTTCGAAAGGCGCTGATTTCTAGACAGTTTACGCTATTGGAATTACTGGTTTATAATATTACGAAAAATATTAGAGGAAAGTAGCCAAAAGCGACATAGGCCTCCTAAAGCGACATATCTCTATATCTCATATATGAAATGTTGTATTTTATCGAAACTATTATAAACGTAATTTGTTTTACCAGTAAAGTCATGAAAAAGTCATACTTGGTATATTTCTTGTTCTTTTATATGCTAAATTAGCAAATATTGAGTTTCAGAAATTCGTAAGTTTTATTTCTATGATTTTTATTGGCGAATTACGTAAACTAAACATCAATAATTATCTTTTTGTTCAACATTAAGTTCTTCTATTTTAGCATTTAGCTTTTGTACAAATATTTTTTGAATATTTTATTCTTTATCACTTTTTTACTATGTAACTTGAAAAATTTTATGAGAATGTGTTTTAAAGTGACATACCTATAGTATGCGATAGTTACGATAGTCTGTGACTAACATAACCTGATTCTAATCTCACATTGTAAAGTGACATGTGTTGTATATGAACTTACTCTGCTGCAATAATGTAAATGTAAATCATTTTCAATAATTATTTGTAATTATATACATCAGTGAACACTAACTAACATAAATATTGCTTTTAAATAAAATGAATATTATTCAACCATTAAACGCATTAACGAACTATTTACCATCAAATATTATCATATATGCAACATGTTATAACTTCCAATAGGTATGTCGCTTTTGGCACCCATTTTCTTTGAACTCTGTTTTCTTGCGTTTTACAAAAACATTTTTTGTTTTAAGTCTAGAAACCATTTCAGTAAAAATGTGATATTATCTGATAGAGGGTACTTCCAACTACATGTATATATATTTACATTTATATTTTGAGCTTTACATTAAGACATAACCTTCAAAAACAAAGTGGTATGTCGCTTTTGGCACCCATTTTCTTTGAACTCTGTTTTCTTGCGTTTTACAAAAACATTTTTTGTTTTAAGTCTAGAAACCATTTCAGTAAAAATGTGATATTATCTGATAGAGGGTACTTCCAACTACATGTATATATATTTACATTTATATTTTGAGCTTTACATTAAGACATAACCTTCAAAAACAAAGTGGTATGTCGCTTTTGGCACCCATTTTCTTTGAACTCTGTTTTCTTGCGTTTTACAAAAACATTTTTTGTTTTAAGTCTAGAAACCATTTCAGTAAAAATGTGATATTATCTGATAGAGGGTACTTCCAACTACATGTATATATATTTACATTTATATTTTGAGCTTTACATTAAGACATAACCTTCAAAAACAAAGTGGTATGTCGCTTTTGGTGCCTTTATTCTACTGCTTTAGTTAAAGCATGAACGCGCGCGTACGTGTCGACGCACGTCGCGGTCTGGCTGTTACATGTCGCTAGCATTTATTGCTATTTCTCAGCAACTACAAAAGATATCAATTTGGTTCAAACAGATCTAACTTCTTTACGCTCTACTCTATTATTGGTTTATAATAATTATATGGAATTACTAGTTTATAATATTAACACCACTGCTTTACGTAAAGCGTGGAAGCGAGCGCTAATTCAAATTACGTTGACTGTATAGAAGCTAGTGTTTTTCGAGCGAAATGGATATCTTTTGTAGTTGCCGACATTAAGCAATAAATGCTAGCGACATGGAAACGTCTAACGCGACGTACGACGAGACGTATTCGCGCTTCTTGCTCACATTCGGCGCCTACAAAAGATGTCGATTTCCTTCCAAAAACACTGACTTCTTTACACTTTATTAAAATAAATGGTTTATAATATGAATGATACCACTGTCTTAGATAAAGCGTAAAAACGAGCGTACATCTCGACGTACGTCGCGGTCTGGCTCTTTCATGCCGTTAGTATTTATTGCTTACCTCCGCAAATACAATAGGTATCGATTTTATTTGAAAAGTGCTTATTTCTACGCAGATAATTTAATCGGAATTAGCGATTTATAATGATACGAATCAAACCGCTGCATTCTACTCGAATTAGATGTTTATAATAGTACAATTAATACCGGTGTGTTAAATAAAGCGTGGGAGCGAAAAATAAACAGAAAAAGCTGACGGCACCAAACAGCTTGACCGCGACGTACGATGAAACGTATGCTTGTTTCCACACTTTACGTAAAGCAGTGGTATTAATATTATAAACCAGCAATTCCATATAATTATTATAAACTAATAATAGAGCAGAGCGTAAAGAAGTTAGATCTATTTGAACCAAATTAATATGCCGAGAAATAGCAATAAATGCTAGCGGCACGTAACAGCCAGACCGCGACGTGCGTCGACACGTACGCGCGCGTTCATGCTTTAACTATAGCAGTAATATTTTTCGTAATATTATAAACCAGTAATTCTAATAGCGTAAATTGTCTAGAAATCAGCGCCTTTCGAACGAAATCGATATCTTTTGTAATTGCCGAAATTAAGCAATAAACGCTAACGGTATGAAAGAGTCTGACCGCAACGTTCGTTTCGATGCACGGTTATGTGCTTGTATACCGCCAACATTTTTTTCTTTATTTCGGGAATTACAAAGGATATCGTTTTCGTTCAAAAATCACTGACTTCTCCTTATTTTACTTTATTGAAATTAATGGTTTATAATATTACGAAAAATACAACTGTCTTAGGTACAGCGTAAAAACGCGCGAACATCTCGACGTCGCGGTCAAGTGCTTATATGTCGCCAATATATTTTGCTTTCATTCAGAAACTGCAAAATATATCGATTTCGCTCAAAAAGCACTGACTTCTCCATTTTACTCTAACGCAATTAGTGGTTTATAATATTACGGGAAACACCACTGTTTTAGGAAAAGCCTGAAAGCGCACATACGTATCGACGCACTTCGCATTCTGGTTCTTATAAGCCGCTAGCATTTATTGCTAATTCTCGGCAACTACAAAAGATATCGATTTGGTTCAAACAGATCTAACTTCTTTACACTTTATTCTATTGGAATTACTGGTTTATAATATTTCGAAAAACACCTCTGCTTGGAAAGCGTGGAAGCGAGCGTACGTCTCGTCGTACGTCGCGGTCAGGTTCTTTGGTGCCGCCAGGTTTTTCTGCGTATTTTTCGCTTCCACGCTTTATTTAACGCACAGGTATTAATTGTACTATTATAAACATCTAATTCGAGTAGAATGCAGCGGTTTGATTCGTATCATTATAAACCGCTAATTCAAATTACGTTGACTGTGTAGAAGCTAGTGTTTTTCGAACGAAATGGATATCGTTTGTAGTTGCCGACATTAAGCAATAAATGCTAGCGGCACGGAAACGTCTGACGCGACGTACGACGAGACGTACTCCCGTTTCTTGCTCACATTCGGCGCCTACAAAAGATGTCGATTTCCTTCCAAAAACACTGACATCTTTACACTTTACTTTATTAAAATTAATGATATATAATATTACGAAATGATATATAATCTTCTGGGATTCATAATTAATTTTTCTAAATCTAGTTTACATCCGTCAATTACATGCAAATACCTAGGTTTTATTTTCAACTCAGTAGAACAATCTATTTCTATCCCATACCAACGCCGGAATAAATTATTACAGTTAACTAGGAATATAATTCGCAAAGAGAAATGTTCTATAAGAGAGTTTGCCAGCTTCATTGGCTCACTCATCTCTGTATGTCCAGCAGTTCAATATGGTCTACTCTACACGAAGAACTTTGAGAGGGAAAAGGTCTTAGCTTTGAGTAATTCTAATGAAGATTATTCAGCAACTATGACGATTCCTCCTAACCTCCAAGCAGACTTAACATGGTGGCTTAAAATATTTTCGAATCCTAATCAAACTAATAAAATTAGATCTGGTAAATTTGTTCGCGAAATTTTCTCGGATGCCTCTTTGAACGGTTGGGGCGCTTCTTGCGGAGACCTACGTACACATGGTTGGTGGTCGACTAATGACAAAATTCTTCATATAAATTTATTAGAGCTTAAGGCGGCCTTCAATGCCCTCCGCTGCTTTGCAGCGGACCTTCATAATTGCGACATTCTACTCCGTATCGATAACACTACTGCTATAGCATACATCAACAAATTCGGATCGATACGATACCCCCATCTCACTGCAATCTCGAGACAAATTTGGCGTTGGTGTGAGGATAGAGATATTTTCATTTTTGCCTCTTATATTTCCTCGGTAGAGAATTTAATTGCCGATACTGAATCTCGTATTGCGGACCCAGACACTGAGTGGTCACTGTCGGACGAGGCGTTTTGTCGTATAACAAAACTTTTCGGGCCGTTTGAGATAGACTTGTTCGCATCTTTAATCAATAAGAAATGCGACTTATATGTTTCTTGGTTTCCGGGTCCAGGATCTATCGCAATAGATGCGTTCACCTTGTCCTGGAGGGACATATATTTTTACGCATTTCCACCTTTCATCTTATTACCACGAGTATTGAGGAAAATAGTGGACGACGGAGCAGTGGGCATTCTGGTGGTGCCCTGGTGGCCCTCCCAGGCCTGGTTCCCACTGTTTCGTCGTCTTCTCTTATCAGAACCGATTATATTGTCTCCCAGTCATTCTCTCCTCTCGTCTCCTTTCAGAGAACGTCACCCAGCCTGGAAGACCCTTTCCCTGGGGGTCGGGAAGTTATCAGGAGAGCTTTTGAGGCCCGTTTAATTCCATCATCAGCAATACCAGCACTATTAGCCTCCTTGTCAACAGCAACTATCAAGCAATACTCAAAACCTCTCCGGTCTTGGTGGAGGTTTTGTCAGCACAGTCGCATATCCTTCCATTCTCCAACTGTGTCTCAAGCACTGGATTTTCTTTCTCAGGAATTAACTAATATTTCCTCTTACTCGAGCTTAAATACTATGAGGTCAGCAATATCCCTAATATCTCAAGCCGAAATTGGCAATCACCCTATGGTTAAACGTTTCTGCAAAGGGGTCGCAGCCCTCAAACCGCCTCGTCCGAGATATGATTATGTTTGGGATCCGGCTCCTGTAATCGCCAAGCTCTCTTCTATTTATCCGTATGATTCAGTAGATTTAAAAACTATTACTAGGAAACTCGTTATTCTTCTTGCCCTCGGGACGGGTCATCGCGCTCAGACTCTCTCCTTAATGAGAATTTCGCACATTTCGTTAAGCGAGAAATTATTAATACGAATTCCAGATCGTATTAAAACATCGGCGCCAGGTCGAGCTCAACCTTTTTTCTGTTTCTCTCGCTTTGTGGAACATGAGAGTCTTTGCATCGTCCGTCTTATGGAGATCTACATAGAGAGAACTAGAAAACTGCGACCTAGCACATGTGATTTTTTGTTTATCGCTTTTAATAAACCGTATAAAGCCGTTTCAGCACAGACGGTAGGTCGCTGGATCAGGCAAGGTTTAGAAGAATGTGGCATAGATACCACCGTGTTTTCAGCCCATAGTACTCGTCACGCTTCAACCTCACGTGCAGCAGACAAGGGAGTCTCTATCGATCTTATTAAACGTGCGGCAGGTTGGACGGGTGAATCTCGAGTTTTCGCTGATTTTTATAATAGACCCATTATCAATCCGGAGGACTTTAGCAAGGCAGTCCTTTTGTCATAAGTTTTTTCGTTTTACTGTCTTTATTTCTTGTAATATCAGAGGCAGGATATATAGAAATAAGATCCTTTAAGTTGTTTTGTTAGTCAAAGAGACTGTTCTTTTCTGTATTTTATATTTTTTATATTCATTCCGGCACATGTTTTTTCTTTCTCTCACGGTTATTGTGTATTTTAGTTAAATAATATATTAATCTTGCTTTTCTAATAGAATCTCGATTCTTTTTCCCAAAGGCTAATCGCTGTCAATATGAACAGCTACATAGTGCTTCCATCCGGACGAGACATATTGGGCATAATT
>NW_022639806.1:114005-115463 GCF_010583005.1 Odontomachus brunneus | reverse complement strand
TTTATCTTAAACCTACGGGAACTAAATAAATATGTCCATCCGCCACACTTCAAACTAGAAGATTGGCGGATGGTTATCCGTCTTATGTTGCCTGGAACCTATATGACTTCTCTCGACCTCGAGGAAGCTTATTTTCTGGTTCTAATTTTCGAGCAACATAAGAAATTCCTTCGATTCCAATGGCGTAACAAGACTTACCAATTCACAGCCTTGCCTTTTGGTCTCTGTACGGCTCCTTTTATTTTTACAAAGATCATGAGACCGATAGTTACTTACCTTAGCGGAAGAGGTTTTCAATCCATTATTTATCTGGATGACTTTCTCCTGTTGGGCTCATCTTTCGAGGAATGCCAAGCTAACGTTACTACTTCTGTTAATTTTCTTCAGTCTCTGGGATTCATAATTAATTTTTCTAAATCTAGTTTACATCCGTCAATTACATGCAAATACCTAGGTTTTATTTTCAACTCAGTAGAACAATCTATTTCTATCCCATACCAACGCCGGAATAAATTATTACAGTTAACTAGGAATATAATTCGCAAAGAGAAATGTTCTATAAGAGAGTTTGCCAGCTTCATTGGCTCACTCATCTCTGTATGTCCAGCAGTTCAATATGGTCTACTCTACACGAAGAACTTTGAGAGGGAAAAGGTCTTAGCTTTGAGTAATTCTAATGAAGATTATTCAGCAACTATGACGATTCCTCCTAACCTCCAAGCAGACTTAACATGGTGGCTTAAAATATTTTCGAATCCTAATCAGACTAATAAGATTCGATCTGGTAAATTTGTTCGCGAAATTTTCTCGGATGCCTCTTTGAACGGTTGGGGCGCTTCTTGCGGAGACCTACGCACACATGGTTGGTGGTCGACTAATGACAAAATTCTTCATATAAATTTATTAGAGCTTAAGGCGGCCTTCAATGCCCTCCGCTGCTTTGCAGCGGACCTTCATAATTGCGACATTCTACTCCGTATCGATAACACTACTGCTATAGCATACATCAACAAATTCGGATCGATACGATACCCCCATCTCACTGCAATCTCGAGACAAATTTGGCGTTGGTGTGAGGATAGAGATATTTTCATTTTTGCCTCTTATATTTCCTCGGTAGAGAATTTAATTGCCGATACTGAATCTCGTATTGCGGACCCAGACACTGAGTGGTCACTGTCGGACGAGGCGTTTTGTCGTATAACAAAACTTTTCGGGCCGTTTGAGATAGACTTGTTCGCATCTTTAATCAATAAGAAATGCGACTTATATGTTTCTTGGTTTCCGGGTCCAGGATCTATCGCAATAGATGCGTTCACCTTGTCCTGGAGGGACATATATTTTTACGCATTTCCACCTTTCATCTTATTACCACGAGTATTGAGAAAAATAGTGGACGACGGAGCAGTGGGCATTCTGGTGGTGCCCTGGTGGCCCTCCCAGGCCTGGTTCCCACTA
>NW_022639806.1:113322-113995 GCF_010583005.1 Odontomachus brunneus | reverse complement strand
TAACGCAATTAGTGGTTTATAATATTACGGGAAACACCACTGTTTTAGGAAAAGCCTGAAAGCGCACATACGTATCGACGCACTTCGCATTCTGGTTCTTATAAGCCGCTAGCATTTATTGCTAATTCTCGGCAACTACAAAAGATATCGATTTGGTTCAAACAGATCTAACTTCTTTACACTTTATTCTATTGGAATTACTGGTTTATAATATTTCGAAAAACACCTCTGCTTGGAAAGCGTGGAAGCGAGCGTACGTCTCGTCGTACGTCGCGGTCAGGTTCTTTGGTGCCGCCAGGTTTTTCTGCGTATTTTTCGCTTCCACGCTTTATTTAACGCACAGGTATTAATTGTACTATTATAAACATCTAATTCGAGTAGAATGCAGCGGTTTGATTCGTATCATTATAAACCGCTAATTCAAATTACGTTGACTGTGTAGAAGCTAGTGTTTTTCGAACGAAATGGATATCGTTTGTAGTTGCCGACATTAAGCAATAAATGCTAGCGGCACGGAAACGTCTGACGCGACGTACGACGAGACGTACTCCCGTTTCTTGCTCACATTCGGCGCCTACAAAAGATGTCGATTTCCTTCCAAAAACACTGACATCTTTACACTTTACTTTATTAAAATTAATGATATATAATATTACGAAATGATATATAATCT
>NW_022639806.1:113167-113312 GCF_010583005.1 Odontomachus brunneus | reverse complement strand
CGAGACAAAGGGCATAATTAGGATCGAACTTCACTGGTAAGTGCGTTCAATCTAACAATTTTGTTCCAAAATCAGACTTCTCCGCACTTTACTCTATTGGAAATGTTGGTTTAATATATTACGAAAAGCACTACTGCTTTAGGTA
>NW_022639806.1:112921-113157 GCF_010583005.1 Odontomachus brunneus | reverse complement strand
CAAAGAGAAATGTTCTATAAGAGAGTTTGCCAGCTTCATTGGCTCACTCATCTCTGTATGTCCAGCAGTTCAATATGGTCTACTCTACACGAAGAACTTTGAGAGGGAAAAGGTCTTAGCTTTGAGTAATTCTAATGAAGATTATTCAGCAACTATGACGATTCCTCCTAACCTCCAAGCAGACTTAACATGGTGGCTTAAAATATTTTCGAATCCTAATCAAACTAATAAAATTA
>NW_022639806.1:110220-112911 GCF_010583005.1 Odontomachus brunneus | reverse complement strand
CAGCTTTTTTTCGTTTCCACGCTTTATTTAACGTAGCGGTATTAATTGCACTATTATAAACATCTAATTCGAGTAGAATTCGAAGTGCTTTCGGACATCCACATCTTTTGTTATTGTAGTTGTGTTGTATGTTTTTCCGACCGAGAGTACATGCGCTGAGGAAAAAAGCCCGACGAGTTCAATTAGGATGAGTAAATAATATATATATGAGAACACAAGCGGTAGTGACTGTTGTTGCGAGATAAGCGAATTATCGTGCACCGCGGAATGTCGGACGGCAAACATAACCTTGTCGTGAGCCATTAATAATGTATTGTATAACAAAATATTAATTCATTCATAAATATACGCGGATTATTATCATCTTCGTCGTGCGTTTCGCTTCACGCATGTCAAAGGCTGTATTAGTGACATTGTCTTATTTCGGATTCCAGTAAATTAAAATATTTGTTGCTTCATGCATTGGCATGCACTGCAGTGGATCTAGTGATAACATTCACTGCAGTGATGACATCGATGAAGACGACGATCAGGAGGTGTCTTCTTTGCAGGAGGAAATGAACATTGAAAATATCTTAACATTTATTTATGTTAAGTATGGAATGCTTGCCGAGCTCTAGGATTAGTCACTACCGAAACTTGATTTTGCCATCTGCTTGGAAAGTATATACATATTTTAAAATGTATTTAGCAAAGGAATTGACTTTGTTGAAATACGTTGTTAGACAGATAATGTTTGTCTTTCAAGTTCAAGATCTGTAAGTGACAATTGTTCTTAATTATGTATATATCTATATATGTAACAAAATGAAAATAATTTGTCCTAATAGATTCTAGAGAATAAATGGTGGTCAGTGACAAACAATGATTTATTGGTTAAAGAAGATAAATTCTTTGATTACGTGTATATCAATTGATATTACTGATTTCAAGCCATACCACAATAAATTACAGCTGAATTTATGGAGCATACAAGGTTAACGGTATATGCAATATCTGTAGCACATATATCTGAAAAAGCATACACTGTAAAGTTATCTATGTAGATGAACAAAACTATTTGTCAAAGATATACAAGGAGATAGAAAAAAAATTCGTTGTAAAACATAATGTTAAAATGTACAAAATGTTATATTAAAATGTTTGTACATTTATGCTAACTGTATTAAATATTATAAAACAAATTATATGAATAGCGTTTTTATTATCCAAATCAGATAACTTGTGTCTTAAAGTAAAATACAGGTGAAAACAGCTCTTCGGATTTTTTTATTACATCACAGAAATTTTACGATTCTGTGTGAGAAGTGAAAATGTGAGAAATGAGTGAATTTCCTAGAATATTTATAATTTCGTTGATCAACATCTAGTGAATTTGCTCATTATTCGCATTTTTATTTCTCACACAAAGCTCTAATAAACTCTCTGATGTAATAAAAAATTTCGAAGTGTTTTTTTTACCTGTGTTTTACTTTAAAACATAAGTTATTTGATTTGGATAATAAAAAGTGCTATTTAATTTGCTATTTAATAAAAAGTGCTATTTATAATTTGTTTTATAATATTTAATACATTTAGCATGATAGCGCGACTTCTTAATATAATATTTTGCAGATTTTAACATTAAGTTTTACAACAAATTATTTTTTCCTACCTCCTTATATAATTTTGGCAAACAATTTTGTTCATCCACACAGATAACTCTTCAATGTATGTTTTTTCAGATATACATGCTACAGATATACTGTCAACCTTGTACACTCCATAAATTATGTTATAATTTCTTGTAATATCGTTTGAAACCTTACGTCAAAATAAGGATATCAATTGATGTACACATAATCAATTAATTGATCTTCTTTACCCAATAAATCATTGTTTGTTGCTGACCACCATTTATTGTCTAGAATTTGTTAGGACCAATTGTTCTTATTTATGTATATATCAATATATGTAACAAAATGAAAATAATCCTAATATATTTTAGGAAATATATAGTGGTCAGCAACAAACAATGATTTATTAAAGTGGTTCAATTGTTTATGTGTACATTAATGTATATCTCTATTTGACATAAGGTTTTAAACGATATCACAAGAAATTACAGCAGAATTTATGGAGCATACAAGGTTGACAGTATCTATATCTGTTGCAATATCTGTAAAACATATATCTGAAAAACATTCTCTGAGAGGTTATCTATATAGATGAACAAAACTATTTGCCAAAGATATACAAGGAGATAGGAAAAAATAATTCGTTGTAAAACATAATGTTAAAATGTACAAAATATTTTATGAAAATGTTTGTACATTCATGCTAACTGTATTAAATATCATAAAACAAATTATGTAAATAACGTGTTTTATTATCCAAATCAGATAACTTATGTCATAAAGTAAAACACAAAAATACTTTGGAGCGTAAGGCTGATATTACATGTGTCGTAGGACAAGCTTTTCGGATACGTTCATTGATTGACGAGCAGAGAACTTAGAAATACTCTATTCGCCAACCAATCAATGTATCCGAAAAGCTTGTCGTACGACACATGTAATATCGGCCTAAGGCTTGTATTATTACATGTATTTCTAACAGTGAAAAATTATTAGAAACGCATATGTTTATAAAAGTTATTAATGAATTCATCGATATAAATATGCATAACGCATTAAGGTCCGCCTACAATGG
>NW_022639806.1:108074-110210 GCF_010583005.1 Odontomachus brunneus | reverse complement strand
CAATGATGTTGACAGTAGGCAGAGGTTTGGTTTACATCGTGCACTTGATACGCATACTAAATAGTAACTTTCTATTAAATAATCTTAATATCGACGATTTATATAAACAATATATTAACATAGTATAATACTCATCAAGAAAACGTATTGTATCGATTGAATGCGTCGTCGTTGATATGCACTGTCAATATTAAAATTATTTACTAGAAAGTTACTATTTAGTACACGTATCAAACGCGTATGTAATCCAGGCTAATAGCAGTAGAAGTAGTAATAAGAAATAAGCAGTAAGTAAATGGATCAATCACAATCGGTTATTCTTGAAAGAGAATGTAATTGGTCAATTTGTTTATTTCTTATGGGTGGAATCCGATTGACCACGGATTGGTCACAGATTACAATGGTTCGTAATTCTAGTAATTCTAGTAATTACTAGATAATTACGTAATTCTAGTAATTACTAGATAATACTTTGCACTGGTGTCGTAATCGTACCGTGTTCAATCGGAACGCTTCCATTTCTTACTACTACTTCTACTGCCATTGTAGCCCATACAGCACAGAAGCTTGCAGCAACATTGCTACAACGTTGCAAGATTACATATTGCAGTACAATGTTGCAGAGACATTGCAGTGACATTAATTTGCAATATTACTTTAACAATATTTCAGCACTATTTCAGAAATATAACGAATATAATATAATATTTTTTACTTGTTTATTAGTTATTTTTGTTACTTACATTTCAAATTCAGTAATATTTGACATCAATAGAATAGTATTTAGAGTAGTTCTTGTTAGTGGCAGCCATTAATGCTAGAATTTGTCTTATTATATATTTCTTAAACTTTTTATATCGTGTTTTCGGAGAAAATATTTCTTTAGATTTAATATTCGTAGTTGTTTAATTTTGTGGTTTTTTTTTTATTTCATTAAAATATTATATTCTTAAACGAAATATTATTTTTTGAAATGATAAAAAAATTTTATTTCAAGGAAATTATGTCATTTGATAAAACAACATTATTGTTTTAAATAGTATTTTATAAAAGTTTCTTTCAAAATTTAGTAATTCAATTTGTTTAATTTGGATTTTCTTGGATTTTTTTTGTTGGTTTGGATTAATCATTATAACATTCTGTTAAAAATCTAAAAGTAATTATTACTGGTTTATTACATTACATCAATATTCATCTCATATCGAATGTTGTTGCGTTGTTTCAATATCTATCAGTAAATTATCCAACGAACACCAAGTAAAAGTTATATAACTATTATTTGATGTTTGCTAGGTATGTTATAATATACTGTGAACACTACCCTTATAGAAATATCATACTAAGAATCATTGATAATTACTTATTTTCAGTATTAAAAATACTGGATAATAAGTAATTATCAATGATTCTTAGTATGATATTTCTATAAGGGTATAAGGATAAATTATATAAACACAAATCGTAAGAATATCGTTGGACTCATTGGGAATCGCCGCGTGCCGTACGATTGTCAGGTTAAGCAACACTTTAACGGAGTCAGGACATAGATGATAGGGTGACGGGTGGTATACCACTTGGGATCGAAATTATCGAGGGAAGATTCACGAAAGTTTGGAGTTGTGTATTGACAATCTTCGATACTTGGTAGTTTATGAGACATAAGAAAATTAGGTATTATAAATATATTTTTTTAAATATTATGATTTTCTCATTTTTCACATTCGCACAATAATTCTCAGTATTTGATTACTATCAATATTTAATAGTGATTTTATTATCAATATTCACCAGAAATTAAGTACTAACGAAAAAATTACTGAATTACTAGTAATACATAATCACTAATAATTTTTTAGTATTTATTAGTATAATATTCCTGTAAGAGTGTTATCTGGGATTTTACTTTGTATAATAAAACATATTAATAATATTACATATATATTGCATTGCAATGTTGCTGCACAGTTGCGTTGTTATATTGCCGCAAGCGGACATTTTACCATTGTTGCAACGTTGCAGTAGCATTGCAGCAACATTTTGCAACATTGTTGCAATGTCACAATATTGCAAAACAATGATGCTGCAACGTTGCTGTGCTGTATGGGAGACGACGTATAATGCATTTAAAGTTAGATT
>NW_022639806.1:107620-108064 GCF_010583005.1 Odontomachus brunneus | reverse complement strand
TGGTTCGTAATTCTAGTAATTCTAGTAATTACTAGATAATTACGTAATTCTAGTAATTACTAGATAATACTTTGCACTGATGTCGTAATCGTACCGTGTTCAATCGGAACGCTCCCATTTTTTACTACTACTTCTACTGCCATTGTAGACGACGTATAATGCATTTAAAGTTAGATCATATGTGATTAAAGTCAGTGGCACATAATGCTTGTTTTCGTGCTGGATTGCCTGCTGGATGAAAATAGCCTATTTTGATTGGTGCATTTTCATCCATCTTCAGAAATACATCAATCAGAACAGAGTATTTCCATCCAAGCAATCCAGGGAGTCGATTGCATATCTCAAAACAGAGTGAAAATGACAAAAGTGAATAAATTTACTAGAATATTTGTATCTTCATTGGTCAATATCTAGTGAATTTGCTCATTTTTGTAATTTTCACTC
>NW_022639806.1:106355-107610 GCF_010583005.1 Odontomachus brunneus | reverse complement strand
AATCCAGGGAGTCGATTGCGTATCTCAAAACAGAGTGAAAATGACAAAAGTGAATAAATTTACTAGAATATTTGTATCTTCATTGGTCAATATCTAGTGAATTTGCTCATTTTTGTAATTTTCACTCCGCTTCGAGATGCATAATCGACTCCAAGCATGAAAACAAGTACCGTGTGTCTCAGCCAAAAATCGTTTTAGTAATAACTGTAGTTGATGAATCTCTCGTATCCAATTTGTATATACTTTCAGATCTAGGAATATATTCCAATCGGATTCAAGAGTACACCATTTGCGGTAGTTATTAAACCAGTTTTAAGCTGCTGTGTAAACTTAAGACCCGTCCACAATGAATGTAAGAGTATAGCTGAAAAGTTGTAACGTGAGTTGTCAGCAAATGAAAATAATTCATTTCGCGTCTTACAACCTTACAGCCATATTCTTAAGTGTCTTTTACAATGGCAGTAGGAGTAGTAATAAAAAATATGCAGTAAGCAAATTGATCAATTCCATTTTCACGATTTAAGAATAATCGATTGTGATTGGTCCATTTGCTTACTGTTTATTTCTTACTACTATTCCTACTGCCATTGTAGAAGACGCTTTACAGACATTGTAGACGAGCCTTTAGTCTATGATCGCATTAAAGTTTCATTCAATAATCATGATAAATATAATTAAAGATGTTGAGGAAAAAATGTTTTATCAGCATTAAACATAGATATAAGAATACATGGATGGAGCGAAAAATGCGATTATAGACGAGGGGCTGCGTAGCTGGTTCAAAATATTATTAAAATATAGACTAAATATTTTATACAATATTTATATTAAACAAAAAATAAATATTTGTAGTAATATTTTGTAAATATTTCTATAAGTATTATACATGAAAAAATAAATATAATTATTTATAATTATTAAATTAATGAAGAAATAAGAAAATCGAAATTTAAATTGGTAATGTATACTGAAAAAAATTCTTTTTATTAAAGAAATATATTTTCTTAAATATAATTTCTGAACTTAAAAAAATATTTGTTAGATTTTAGAAAATATGTAATAAATATAAAGTAATATTTTTTCAATTTGTAAAATGAGCTGTAAAATTTTGAATTACTGGAAATAAAAAGATTTTCTTACAAGAAGAAAATTAGTTTTTTTAAATGTAAGAACTGTATTTAAATAAATATTTGCTTGTTTTTAAAATAAATGAAATACAAGTAAATCATTTTATAAATCTAAATTAATTATTTTT
>NW_022639806.1:106280-106345 GCF_010583005.1 Odontomachus brunneus | reverse complement strand
TTATTAAACCAGTTTTAAGCTGCTGTGTAAACTTAAGACCCGTCCACAATGGTTGTAAGAGTATG
>NW_022639806.1:103589-106270 GCF_010583005.1 Odontomachus brunneus | reverse complement strand
TTAAATTTACAAAATGATTTATTTGTATTTTATTTACTTTTAAAATAAATAAATATTTTTTAAACATACTTTTTACATACTAAATTTGACTTACTAGATTTTTATACTTTTTACATACTTTTTAAACATACATTTTACATCTAAAGGGAACTATTCTCTTCTTTTAATAATCATTTAAATAAATCATTTGTTTTCGTACATTGATATATTATATGTATACGATACAACCCTTATAGAAATATCATACTGACTGACGTCAGACTGTCGACAGTATCTGTCGAATCCGAGCAGGATCTGTTGACAGATCCATATACATCTGCGTTCCCAATCTGCCGCCAGACTGTTGACAGGGTCTGCGAACAGACTCTGACGACAGACTGGCGGCAGATTGCGCGCAGTGCCTGTCGACAGACTATGACGGCAGATTGGCTGCAGATTGCGCGCAGATCCTGTCGTTTCGTAGGTTCTTCAATTAAATTTTCTCATAATTTTTCATAATTACTTATAGAATAAGCGCTTTCTCATAAATACTTATAAAATACTATGACGAAAAAAATTTTTCTACATTATTTTTTCATAATTTTTAATATTTTCTCTAGTGAGATTCGAACTTGAACTGAAGACATCTTTTGGATAATCGTCCGTCGCCTTAGACACTACGCCAATTCCTCACTTGATAAAAAGCGCTTTGTATTGTCCATTTAAAGTTTAAGGAAGAAAAATATTATAGTTTGTTCGCCTTTTAAGCCGCAAAATATAGACGAAACCGTTTAGCGTATAAATAATGTAAGAAAGACTGGTACGATAATTCGAAATTAATTTTCTACCAAGGAATGTATAGAAAATTACTGCAATAAAACAGCAGATAATGACATTTTTCTATCATGTTAATAAAATACTGTACTTTTACATGTGCGAATTAATTTGGTCGATCGTCCCGTTCAGATTGTATTAAGTTTTATCAAAATCGAAGCATGATATATTTTTAAATAAACCATCAAAAAAATTCTGTAAAAGTTATTTACATAGCGAGACTAATATTTTATTCGGTGCTGCTGCCTTTAATAGTTATTGCATGACGGTTGTGGTTGCGTTAGTTAGCGTTCACAAGATCTTAGCCTTATTTCATTATCCTACTCGCAGGAGGAGAAGGGTGTACTCATTGAGGAGACAGGCTCAAAGTTTAACTCGCATGTTTATTTAAATTACAAGTGGTGGCGTGTTAGTGTTTGCTGGCATTATTGTTGGTCCCGCACCAAAGTCTTATGGTCGGCTTCTTGCTTCGCGAATTGTATGAAGATGCTCGAGCCCGCTTTCGTGGAGATGAGCCGTGGGCTCTGAAGGCCTCCGGGCGAGCGATCTTCCGGGGCGAGCGTGTTGTGGCCGGCTTCCTCGGTGATGCCCCTGTTGGGCAGATTGCCGTGATCTGCGTGGCCTTTTCGTGAGTCTGCCGTTTTGCTGGTGGGGGACGTGGTCGCAACCCCTGTTCTTCGTAGCGTGGAGACAGCGGCCGTCTGGCCCGGATGTCCCAAGTGTCGAGGAGATGGAGCGGTAGCCTGGTGTGTCGGACGGGCGAGAGACTAAGCGGGCGGATTCGCCACGGCCTTAGCAGCTCTATTAGATACCCGCCAGGATCTCGTGCTGGAGACGCTGGTGAGGCCCCCACGGGTAACGGCCGCGCTACAGTCTCCTGGGTGGAAGCGGCCTGTCTCGTCTTCCGTGACCTCTTCCGTGGTGATGGGGTCCTCGGTGGCCGAGTCGGTGACGGTGTCGCCGGCGCTGACGACCAGGGAGAGCTCGGAACGGAGACCTCCTCGCTATCCGAGCCGAATAGCTCCCAGCATTTTTCTTTGAGTGGTAGCCGAGCTACGTTGTTAGCTTCCTTTTGAGGCTGTATCGCCGCGGGCTTCAGGGTGCCGGAGGAGATCCTCGTCGTCTATGCAGATCTCTCCTCGTAGGAGGTTTGGCTACTCGTGTGTTAATCTCGTGAGATCTTTCCTCAAGCGAGGTCGAGAGCGGAGTCTCTCTTCCTGCGATTTCGTCCGCTATTTATATTCTCGTTCTTTAATTGTGTTTACTATCGGTGAGCTTTACATTTCTTCGAAAATCGCGAGGCTCGCGATTCTTCGAATTTTATGCAGGTCCCGTGCTTCCGCGAATTCGTCGCGGGCTTGCGTTTACCGTTGCCCCTCTTCGGAAATCGCGAGGCTCGCGATTCTCCGAATTTGTGCAGGTCCCGCGCTTCCGCGAATTCATCGCGGGCTCGCGCTTATCGCTCTCCCGCCGCGTTTCTCGGAAACGCGTCGCGAGCCTCGCGGTTCCTGGAAGGACGGTGCGTAAGGTGCGCTCCGAAAGCGTCCCTTTAAATAGGAGCGATGCACCTTGCGTGGAGTCTCGCTCTCTGAGACGCCACAACGGTTAAATCGGATTTAATGACATAACAACATTTAAAAAAATAATATGAGAAATTGTATGAAAAATTATGGGAACAATTTTTACCAGGAATGACATGTGTACGCCTTTAAACGGCCATTTAACCGTTGTACTATTCTATACTTGTACTCGTTATTTTTCTATTATTGTTATTTTTTTATAAAAAATGTGTAATACAATTTTAAAATATAAACATTGTTTTTTATTGTGTATATATGTACAATTATTGCACAATATAATTATCTTGA
>NW_022639806.1:97684-102186 GCF_010583005.1 Odontomachus brunneus | reverse complement strand
ACGATATTAGTGACAAAGAGAATGACAAAGAGAAAACAAGGATATAACAAGGGAAGAAATATTAGTACGTAAATATTAAAATAGCTATATTTAACAATTTCCGTCATATAATTTTACACACACAATATTATACATAATATTAGATATATCATTTCATCTAGTTACGATCGTTTTCTTTCATCTCTCTCTTTCTATGTGTGACTTTATCATTATTATAAAAATTTCATCTAACACTGAAAATAAAATGTAATTGAATTTAAAGTAATATACATTGATTGCACGATTCAATTACACGTCGACATCACGGGCAACCATATTTGCAATAAATTCAACAGTATCTGCGATAGACTGATATTGTATTGAAAGAACAATATTTCATCTTTGAAAACTAAATTGACGGTGTTGCACAGTTGTATTAATCGCATCATGTGATTGAAACAACAGGATATTTTGTTGAACCAACAACATTATGTCAATAACACTGCGCCATAATTTTTGATTATATATATATATATATATATATATATATATATATATATATATCATTATTAAAACGATTATTTATTTATTTCAAGAGAGAGCATATATAATTGATACAATAAAGTCCCGACAACAAGATCGTGCTGTTGGTTCAAAAACATCGATTATCAAAACAAGAGTATGACGTTTTATTTGATTCTTATTGCATTTAAATTAATAACATTTATTACAATTACACCTATGCTGTTGATACAATAGCATTTGATTTTTCGTGTACATTTCTATCGAGACTGATATATCATACAGTCATGTATCGTACATGCAGATACACGTAAATTTACAGATACACGTAAATTTACAGATACAAATAAATTTATGACAGTATGTACAGAGGAAGAAGATTATGTGCGTGTTGAATGGAATATAAGTCCGTGCGCGATAGTCGATGTTCTCAATCGCGCAATTATGTGCTTAGCACAGACACGAATCGCCAGAAAATGGATGTAGAATGGACACGCACCAAATTAAAATGGATGTGAGGAAGTCCCAGTCAAAAATGGATGCAGATGGCGCTCCCAACTGGGCCGAGAATCGGTGTCGGCCAAAGCATATGGCATGGCCGCTCTCAGGCTTCTCTCTGATTATACGAATGTGTGAATATCATTGAACTATAACCATACTGGAAAGACCACTGGCCTACCCCCTCCACGGTACCAAACGATCAGAGAAAGATAGTTGGCTCCCGTGTTATGTCTTTCTAGCGTAAACTACCGTAACTGAAAACATCAGTCCCGAAGTGTGTACATACATGCGTGCAGTTCATGACATAACGTCAAGTGAGAAAATGGGAAGGCGATGTTGCCTAAAATATTGTCGGAATACAGACGACAATAAGCCAGATGTGTCATTCCATAGGTAATAAAACGAAAATATTACTATTTCCAGAAAATATAAATTATGAAAGAACATTCGAGAAATAATAAACGAGATATCTTTTGGATGCTTGAAAGACGTCGTTTCGAGATTCATGCTCTCTGGTTTATTAAATTTATTGTGTTTTACATGCGATGTTATATACTTTCACATTGTTGTTTTTATCCATATGATAGATTATATATTTCTTCATACATGTATACGTGTATTGTTATATTATAGGGTATATATTTCATATGTGTTGCTGCAGATTTTTATGTACAGATACTGTGAAATATAATAAATGGATACAAGCAATTCCACCAGGCGAAATAATATTGCCGATAAAACACAATGCATATATTTGTTGTATGCATTTTGCAAAGCACATGCTTCAACCAGCCACACCAACAGGAAAGACATTTCCTGTTCCTACATAAGATGCAATTCCATCAATATTTTATAGCAAATCTGAAGATACAAGAGACAAGAATAATATAGAAGTTTGTTACATTCACAATAATATATTTAATGTACAGTGAAACAAATATACTAAATAATATTTTATTTTAGAATTGCATATAAAGCAAAGCAAACTTTATCACAACAAAAACAATATGACTTAAATATATATAGTTATATATAAAGTGCTATAAATACAGTTCGATATATAAAGTGCACATTGTATTCTAGACACTAAAACGGGCATCTGTGAATACAAATACTCAAGTATCTCCTAAAAAGCAAAGGATGTCAGAAACGAATACACAAATGCAAAGAAAGGTGCATATTTTACAACAACGTATACATCGTTGGGAGCAACCATTACTACGATGCGTAATCTGATTGATACCTTAACAACAAGTAACATGCTTAGTGCGGATATTAAACAGGTATTAATCAGCAATTTTGATAGTGTAAAATTAGAGTGTATTTTAAATGAATATAAAAATCACCATATTGCAAAAACACGTAGGCGGTATACACCACACATGAAACAATTTACTTTAACATTACATTTTTATAGTCCTAAAGCATATGAGTTTCTTCGAGAAACGTTATATCTTCCTCACTCGTCAATGTTACGTAAATGGTTAAGCAATTACGATTGTAATGTTGGCGTTTTAACAGAAGTGTTTGAATATTTACAAGAAGCAGTAACAAAAAAACACTTTTTAAAAGATGTTGCCCTGATATTTGATTCCATGGCTATACGGACACAAATTGTACATGACATTAAAGCTGATAAAAATGTAGGCTATGTAGATTATAGTGGTATTTGCAATAATAATTTCGCAGATTTAGCTACAGAAGCTTTACTTTTTCAAATTGTTTCGTACACTAATAGATTTAAATGCCCGATAGCATATTTTTTTATTAATAAAAGTAATGCAAGCATTCAAGCACAATTAATTAATGCTACTATTAGCAAACTGTATGAAATAGGTATAACAGTACGTTCTATAACATGTGACGGAACTAAAACCAATCTCGCAACATTTACATTACTGGGTTGTACTATCACTGGTGATAATATAAAAGGTTATTTTGAACATCCACTGCATAAATCAAATATTTACTGTATATTAGATCCATGTCATATGTTAAAACTAGCACGCAATGCTTTACAAAATCAAATATGTCATCAGAACTTGGTTCAATCACATTTCATTATATAGAAAAATTGCATTCATATCAGGAAATAGAAGATTTGAAACTGGCTAATGCGTTAAATTATAACCATATTCATTATAAAAATAAGAAAATGAATGTACGTCTAGCAGCACAAACATTAAGCAGCGCTGTTGCTGATGCCATAGATTTTTTCCAAACGAGAGGACATAACAATTTCATAGGTAGTGAAGCAACCCAGTTTATTCGTGTTATTAATCTTTGATATTATGAATTCACGAAACAGTTTTGGAACAGGTTTTAAGGGGAGATATACACCTAGCATGGTCGAAAAAATCGATTTTTTTTTTGCATTTTCTTGATGCTTGAGGTCTCAAGAATATCTGGTTAAAATTGCAAGTCAATATCTCGATAAATAACGAAGTTACAGCCGAGAGAGTAAACCGTCTCCGAGAGCGCGCCGTACCGCCTGTTTTGCGGCCGAGCCGAGAGGCAGCGACCCTTCGAAGAGAGCGTGTCTAGACCTGTTTTACGATTCTATTGTGTTTTCGGGCGTGGTCGGGTCCAGGTATAACGGAAATATCACACGACCGTTATTCTTTGCCGGAAATTGGACGCGTTTCGTCAGTAGCTTGCCGTTCGTGCAACTGTGCGTTACAGTGAGTTTTCGTCTGTGAATACATATTCTGAGGAAAATGGATAACAGATATAAAGGTTCTCGGGAAGCTCATCAATCCGGATCTTTTCGCAAAGATCGAAGCAAGAAGAAGATACCGCCCAAAAATCGAAATACTGCCGAAAAAGTAGAACTTTCCGACGAGAATATTAGTTCCAGTGCCAAAAAATTGAAGACTGATCGTGAGACATCCGCACCAGAAGATCCAAACATCGGGTATCGAATTTTGAATTTTCTGGCAGTGTTTTCTGCCTTATCGGAATGTGTAAAATGCAAAAAGGATACACACAAAACAGCAATGAGAGCTTCAACCAACTTATTTGGAAGATAGCTCCAAAAACGATGCACAGCGGGGCCAAAATTGTTAACATTGCTGCATTTCTTGCAACATGCACGTTCAACAATGGTGTCACGTCATTGTTAGAAATTATGAACGTATTAGGAATATCAGTCGGATCGGGCGCGCACTTGTACGCTGCGCAAGAAGACGAAACTCGCATAGCGAAAGCCGAGCTGCAAGCGCAAGAACAGACTAAAGAAGGTCGAATACGGCGCCGACAACAAAATTTAGAAAATATGAACATTCCGTCGACCGTAGAAGACTTACACTATGGGCCTGGTATCGATGATTCCATGTAAGTTGACAAATTTAATGATTTATTCATTCCCAAATTTTCAAACGCGTTTTTCTCAAAACCACGTTTTTCAAATCGGTACCCAAAATTTCTCGAAAACCAATGAACCGATTGCCTTGAATTTTTTTGTGGTTATTCTATACATCATTGTTATTCTATACATCATC
>NW_022639806.1:94779-97674 GCF_010583005.1 Odontomachus brunneus | reverse complement strand
AACTAATTTTTGGTCGAAAAATCGCTATGTTATGTTCAAACGTCCGCCATTTTGTCATAAATCGATATTTTCAAAATCGGCTATGACAAGTACTAGATTATAGTATCTAATTTAATAATCTTTTTGGTTTTTTTGTTTCAGATGATTTTTAAAGAAACGCCAGTGGGTACCGTTTACCCGGATTTTTTTACGGCGCTCCAAAGATTATACCACAACCTCGTCAATTTTTGATTTTTTTTAATAAAAAAAATTGGACATATTCCTGAATGTGTATACTTTTAGATAGAAAAATCCCCAATCCGAAATTTCAAATAGTTTTCCTTAAAAAAATTCACAAAGATGACCTTTTTTTCCGGCTCCTAGGTGTATATCTCCCCTTAAGTCACCAATCATGAAAAATAACTTACAATGTATTCAGCAAGTGTTTGATGCGAGTATTACGTTTATTTCAACTTTACAAATAGATGGCAAAAATATTTTTCACCATCCTCGACATACATTTGCATTGGGTTTTAAAATCAATACGCAAAGTTATTATAATTTAGCACATTATCTATTGTACAAAGAAGAGACTCCTTTAAAATATTTATTAACATACAAGTGTTCTCAGGATCACATCGAATTATATTTTTCGTGTATAAGACGACGCGGTGGATGGAACGATAATCCCAACGTCTTACAATTTAAATGGGTTCTACGGCAATTTTTATTTCGCAATACTGTTCGTGCTAGCGTTAATGCAAATTGTTTAGGTGACACTTCTGAATCCTATTCCATATTGCAATTTCGAACCCCGAAACGTGTTATACATGAGTATGATACGTATCCAACTGTAGAGAAATCAGAACAATATTTAAATGTAGCAGATAACATTCATCTTTCATGTATGCAAGAAAATATTTTGTATTATATATCTGGTACTATTGTTCGCACATTATTACAGGAAATACATTGCCCTCATTGTGCCAAAATTTTAATTGAAACAAATGTAACATGCGCCAAATTCTATAATTATACAGTGAATATTATGCAATATAACTCATTTACGACTTTTGTAAATCGTGGAAAACTGTGTTTTCCGTCCGGTGCAGTTTTCAAAATCGTAGAAACTGTTGATAAGGCATTTAAAACAGAAATAACTATACATGGCATACAAGGAACACATTTTAAACAAAACATTGTGATGAGTACTATGCAAACATTATTACCACACATTAAAACAATGTTTACATCTCAACATCCTGTAATGGACAATACGGGAGACGAAGATCTTCACGTGACAAAAATTATTAAAATAATAGCATCGAAATATATCAAACTTCGGACTTTAACTTATTGAAAAAAAATGACAGAGCGATTTTTAAAAGAACGTGGAACAAGTCGATCAAAGTTGCATAAAACTATTTTATTCTATCATGTATAATTGATTATTTCATTAATTTACTTTTCAAACGTTATTTCTGTTTAATATCTTTTCAGTATTATTTGCGTTATTTATATTCCTGCGCATATTATATTTATCTATAATATGTTGAAGTGTTCTATATAGTGTTGCATATTTTATTTGCGTACATCTTTTTACTAAACGATGTACCAATGTGTTAAACAGTATAGATTTTTATTTATGCAACGTTTTGTTACAACGTATAGAGTTTTTATACATACGGTTTTACTCACTGATACATATAGTTTTGTTTATACGAATAGCGTGTATATTTACCGTTTTGTTTACGTGCAATATTTTGTGAAAAATGTTTTGTTTCTGCACATTGCGTTATTTATATCAATAGTATTCCGTTATATGCAAAGAGTTGTTTATAAAACATTCTCTTTTAATTTTATAAATAAAATATTATTTATTATAAAGTCTTAAACCAATGATATTTATAGTCCGATTTTATACATACCACCTCATAATTATTTTAACATACTATTTCAGTATATCATTTTAAGACAGTCTTAAAATGGTGTTAAATATGCAATGGGATCATAATTACCACCTAGTATTCCTTATTTCAGATTTCACCATTTACTGGGAACGGGACATTCAACGACATAACAATTGTAATCCTCAACGTTGTAGGTAATTCTATTATTACAACATAATAATGTTTTTTTATTGCAGCAGTTATTTATTTCGTTTTCCGGACATTAATGAATACGTAAATTGATAAGATCGGTTCTTCCTTTTTATATGTATATTTTATTTCAATAAATAAATAAATAAAAATAAATGTCCTACAACAAATACAATGATTCAATAAATCACTTCCAACAAATACAATTCGCTATACATTAGTATTTATATAAATATTTATCTACACATTTTTTTATTTCGCTAGGTATTATTTATTATGTGTCATTTATTCTCTCCTATACATAAATACTGTTCCGATGTGGATGTGTGGAAAATGTGTGCGAAGGTGAATGTTTTCAGAGTGGGTAGTACATCAAGTCACGTGGTACCTCCAATTGGTTAAACAAGGATAGCACGGGAGCAAGCCTCTATCTCTCTCTGATCGCTCGAGAACAAAGGAGTTATCTTTCTAGTATGGTTATAGTTCAATGGTGAATATATATGTATTTATAAATTAATAGATTATTATTATATTATTATACAATTGTATAATTTTAATGTTTCAGTTTTAATACGTCATGATATCATTCATGTTTGTGGCATAATTGCAATGGAATCATTTTGGTAACATCGTTAAATATGGAATGAAGTCTGTGCGAGATTAAAGATAAATTTATATAAGTTTACACAAGAAAAATAGTACAAAAAATAAATGAATAATAAACAAATATCAGATAAGTAGTTAATATTCATATATATATATATATATATATATATATATATATATATATATATATATATATATATATATATATATA
>NW_022639806.1:94364-94733 GCF_010583005.1 Odontomachus brunneus | reverse complement strand
TAGTCATAAACTTCTACAAGCATTCGATGCGCTTCAGCTGCACTTTTCTTCCAATTAAAGCAGAAAACTAAAACTTCCCGCAAATGCTGCTTAGTTAATACAAACTTTGACATATTCAACACAGTAAAAAAACAGGGATTTTGTATGAAACTCAAAGCGATATAAACTGAATATTATTGACAGATGTCTAACCTCTCTGAAACCACCGAAATCAGCTGTGACTATGAAACATTCATAACAGCCAGAGCCATCTTTTGAAAACGGGCCAAACTAATTTGTACTCCCAATATATATATATATTGTGTTCCGGACGGCCGTAGGGTGGGTGTCCATGCGGAACGGGTACGGCGGGCGGCCGAGCCCCAGGCT
>NW_022639806.1:91446-94354 GCF_010583005.1 Odontomachus brunneus | reverse complement strand
AATGTTCGCCGTGGGAGTCTCACTCTGCTCAGCCACGTCGCCTCTCTGAAAGACGATTGCAACTTTAGTCATATCTGTGATACAGTCCTCGCGCGAGACCACTCAAGGCTCTTATGCCTTTTGCCTGTTGCCAGCTTTGACTGCACATCAGTTATTCTTTTACGCTCTAGCTAGCTTCAAATCGCCTTCTTGAGTGCGCAAGCACATTGGGCACTTGCTTCACCAGAGGTATACTTGCATATCTGCATCGATCTTCACTGCCTTAAGAGTGTCGTAGACACGTTGGCATTTGTGTTTAGATTACGGCAATTCTACACAACTGTTCGCAGCCCTTTAGAGTGCGCTTGCACATTGGGCTAACGCCTCTAGAGTGTCCGAGGACACGTTGGCGTTTAGGTTACGAAGAGTATGGTAACTCCACGGATCTCCACCTTCTCAATACGATCGAGGATTGAGAGAAGGCTTCGCGCGATCACTTCGGATTGCCTTGACGCTTCCACCGCGGTGGACGTCTCTCTTCGCGACTTCTCCCGTATTGAATATCGGGTATTAGCGCCAACAGAACTTATTACGGTTGAGCTCACGACTCCGCGCGAGTCGTCGTTGTAATCAAGAACTCTGCGGCCAGGGCCTCAGCTCTCCCGCGAGCCACGCTCGCTATTACTCCGCTGCCAGGAACGCAGCATATACACGCGAGCCTAGCTCGCCTTCACGTCCGCGCAGGACTTAGCCGCTACCAGAGACGCAGCATATACACGCGAGCCTAGCTCGCCTTCACGTCCGCACCGGACTTAGTCGCTGTCAGGGACGCAGCTCTCACGCGAGCCAAGCTCGCTATTGCCTCGCTGCAAGAGGCACTGCGCTCTCGCACCACCTGATCGCTGGCCTAAGTCTACTCAAGACTTCTACGTCGTCGCATCCGCGACTCTATATGCGAGGACTCTTCGCTTCTCGCCTCGACGAGACTTGGCAATCGTCACGCACACGGTATTATCAACGCACGGTTACGGTTACCTGCACGTCAACGTCAGGCTTCGACTCGACCGCGTACGCGATTCAGAGTTACGTTTGCGTGTAGGCTCTCACTACAAGACATCGCATCTGCCGCGTGCGCGACTGATAAAGGCGAGTTCAGTTCGCCTGTCTATCATCTCGGATTCAGCCTCTGTTGCTTCCTCGCCAAACAGAGCTGAATCTCATTCAGACCGGTTCCGACACTCACCAAAGGAGACGGACTAGTGTCTCCATACTCTGAGTGACTATCATCCTCCGAAAGGGGGATTCATTCCCAGCGCGGAGGCGCCGGGCAACTCTACGCGGGCTTTATACTGAACCACGCAGTGCGCTTATACACAAGAGCGCTCTCGCACTTTCCTCTCACCATCTTCCGAGGCTCCTGAATAGGAGAGCACAACATATACTCGCGCAACTGACGATAGCAGTCGACAACGTTCGACGGCATATGACGAACCAGCCGCTCTAGACCTCAGGCCGTTCGAAACATATTGGGAGTATAAATTAGTTCGGCCCGTTTTCAAAAGATGGCTCTGGTTGTTATGAATGTTTCATAGTGACAGCTGATTTCGGTGGTTTCAGAGAGGTTAGACATCTGTCAATAATATTCAGTTTATATCGCTTTGAGTTTCATACAAAACCCCTGTTTTTTACTGTGTTGAATATGTCAAATTTTGTGTTAACTAAGCAGCATTTGCGGGAAGTTTTAGTTTTCTGCTTTAATTGGAAGAAAAGTGCAGCTGAAGCGCATCGAATGCTTGTAGAAGTTTATGGTGACAATGCTTCAATTGATAAATCATGTAAGGAATGGTTTCGACGTTTCAAGAATGGTGATTTTAGCGTTTAAGACAAGGCAAAAAAATTGGCTCTAGACAGCCAAAAAAATTCGAAGACAAAGAATTGGAGGCATTACTCGATAAAGATCCGAGTCAAACGCAAGAGGAGCTTGCAGAATCATTGGGAGTTACTACGCAACAAGCAGTTTTCGTACGATTGAAATCCATGCGAATGATTCACAAGCAAGGCAATTGGGTGCCTTATGAACTGAAACTGAGAGACGTTGAAAGGCGATTTTTCACTTGCGAACAGCAGATTCAAAGGCAACAAAGAAAGAGTTTTTTACATCGGATTGTGACTGGGGATGAGAAATGGATATTCTACGATAACCCCAAGAAGAAAAAATATTACGCTATACCCGGTCAATCGTTGCCATCGACCTTAACATCAACACCAAAGCCGAATATTCATGGTTCGAAGGTCATGCTGTGTATCTGGTGGAACCGAAAAGGTGTTATATACTATATGAGCTGCTACAACCTGGCGATTCCATTACGGGCCATCGGTATAAGCTACAATTGATTCGTTTGAGCCGTGCATTACGAGAAAAACGACCGGAATACGAGCAAAGACATGACAAAGTTATTCTTCTGCATGATAACGCTCGGCTTTATGTCGCAAAAGTCGTAAAAAATTATTTGAAAACGCTCAAGTGGGATATTTTACCGCCCCCGCCGTATTCGCCGGACATTGCTCCTTCTGATTACTGGTTGTTCCGACGGATGCAGCACGATTTGGCAGGTCACCGGTTTACTTCTTTCGCAGAAATCGAAAATTGGCTCCTAACTTGGATCACCTCAAAAGACGAAACATTTTTTCGAGATGGAATCCGAAAATTGCCTGAGAAGTGGGAAAAAGTACTAGCCAACAATGGACAATACTTTGATTAATCTGTTCATTTATTTTGTTCTGAAATAAATGCATTTTTGACCACAAAAAAACGAACAGAACTAATTTGTACTACCAATGTATATATATATATATATATATATATATATATATATATATACAGGGTGTTCAAAAAGTCCCGGACCGGTGAAATATCTCGAAAACTAAG
>NW_022639806.1:91029-91260 GCF_010583005.1 Odontomachus brunneus | reverse complement strand
AAAAAGTTTGAAGATGAAGAATTAGAAACATTACTCGATCAAGATTCGTGTCAAACGCAAAAAGAGCTCGCAAGAACATTGGAAGTTACTCAACAAGTTATTTCAAAACGACTCAAAGCAGCGGGATACATCCAAAAGCAAGGAAATTGGGTCCCATACGAATTGAAACCGAGAGATATCGAACGACGATTTTGAATGTCCGAAATGTTGCTTGAACGGTACAAAAAGAAG
>NW_022639806.1:90228-90638 GCF_010583005.1 Odontomachus brunneus | reverse complement strand
ATGAACGCTTCTTCCGCGACGGAATCCATAAATTGCCAGAAAGATGGGAAAAAGTAGTGGCTAGCGATGGACAATACTTTCAATAATTAATTCATTTTATCATTCAAATAAATGCGTTTTTCAAGGAAAAAACGGACCGAATTAAGTTGTACACCCAATATATATATACAGGGTGTTCGGAAAGTACCGGGACGCCCGAATATCAGGAAAAATATAAGTTTTACAAAAAAATGTTTCAGACAAAAGTTATGGCGTTTAAAAAGATGTATTTACTGATCACATCAGTTTGACCTTGGGTTGCGTAGCGAAGGTCAGGTCAAGGTCACATTAATTTTTTTAAATGGAACACCCCATTTTTCATTGCATATTCTTATAGCACATCTCGAGAGCTTTCCAAAACGCTATAATAA
>NW_022639806.1:89602-89876 GCF_010583005.1 Odontomachus brunneus | reverse complement strand
AGAATATGCAATGAAAAATGGGGTGTTCCATTTAAAAAAATTAATGTGACCTTGACCTGACCTTCGCTACGCAACCCAAGGTCAAACTGATGTGATCAGTAAATACATCTTTTTAAACGCCACAACTTTTATCTGAAACATTTTTTTCTAAAATGCTTAGTTCTCGAGATATTTCACCGGTCCGGGACTTTTTGAACACCCTGTATATATCAATGTCGTATATATATCAATGTATATATATCATATCAATGTCGTCATCCTCTTCATCAGATTA
>NW_022639806.1:83264-89592 GCF_010583005.1 Odontomachus brunneus | reverse complement strand
TACATAATAATAGTAATTGTTATTATAATTTTATTTATAATTATTATGCTAGTTTAATTTATTATAATTATGCCTTCCTCTTCGCTGTCGGCGATATCAATTACTTCTATATTATCCTCCTCCTCATCAGAGTCGGTGATATCAATGTCGTCATCCTCTTCATCAGATTCGGTGATATCGATGACTTCTATATTTTCTGAAATCAAATTTAAAAATTAATTTTAACGCTTTTCTGCACAGAGAAAATCGAAAATTTGATGCCAAATTGTAAAAAATGTTGTCTGCTCTCTCTTACCATTGATCGACTGTACTTCTATCTCGTCATCCTCTTCATTAGATTCGGTAATATCGATGACTTCTATATTTTCTGAAATCAAATTAAAAAATTAATTTTAACGCTTTTCTGCACAGAAAAAATCGAAAATTTGATGAAATTGTAAAAAATGTTGTCTGCTCTCTCTTACCATTGATCGACTGTACTTCTATCTCGTCATCCTCTTCATTAGATTCGGTAATATCGATGACTTCTATATTTTCTGAAATCAAATTAAAAAATTAATTTTAACGCTTTTCTGCACAGAAAAAATCGAAAATTTGATGAAATTGTAAAAAATGTTGTCTGCTCTCTCTTACCATTGATCGACTGTACTTCTATCTCGTCATCCTCTTCATTAGATTCGGTAATATCGATGACTTCTATATTTTCTGAAATCAAATTAAAAAATTAATTTTAACGCTTTTCTGCACAGAAAAAATCGAAAATTTGATGAAATTGTAAAAAATGTTGTCTGCTCTCTCTTACCATTGATCGACTGTACTTCTATCTCGTCATCCTCTTCATTAGATTCGGTAATATCGATGACTTCTATATTTTCTGAAATCAAATTAAAAAATTAATTTTAACGCTTTTCTGCACAGAAAAAATCGAAAATTTGATGAAATTGTAAAAAATGTTGTCTGCTCTCTCTTACCATTGATCGACTGTACTTCTATCTCGTCATCCTCTTCATTAGATTCGGTAATATCGATGACTTCTATATTTTCTGAAATCAAATTAAAAAATTAATTTTAACGCTTTTCTGCACAGAAAAAATCGAAAATTTGATGAAATTGTAAAAAATGTTGTCTGCTCTCTTTTACCATTGGTCAACTGTACTTCTATCTCGTCATCCTCATCGCTGTCGGTTGATTCATATACACCTTCTTAAATCAAAGATTTTAATTTAAAGATTAATTTTAGGGTTTATGTTCTATACAGAAACATGAATTTTGGATGTAAACTTACGTATAATTTGTCCCAATCACCGCTCCGCGTTTATGTGGTCTTCCTCGAACATTGCTAAAATTGAATTAATTATTATTTAAAAATTTGAAAACCTGGATTATTATACAATCAATTTTTTTAAAAACTTACGTGGGGGGCTTTGTTGTAACAAAACCTCCTCTTCCTCCCCATATATGGGTCTGCGGTATTCTACTGTATAGAACATTTTTCTTGTATCTTTTTCTCTCTTGTCGATTTGGACTTGGACTATTTGCCGGTGACTCCTGAGTGACTTTTATATGGTCCATCGCTATCACTTTCTAACAAATATGTTTCGTTAGAAGAGATTGCAAATGTGCAAAATCAGCACAGTATAACGTGCTCCTTAATAGTAACATTATATGTCTTACATGCAATCTGACGACGTCTTGCAGTCAACTGCATCCACATATTGATGTATCAACACAAAAAATGTTGCATTGTGATATTTAATATTGCACTGAGAATTTCTCAATTTATCGTTTTCTACTGTTTCTTTATCGTTTCATTTCCGTTCTTTACCGTTCTTTACCGTTTTTAACCATTCTTTACTGTTTTATTTCCGTTATTTACCGTTTTTACCGGTATTTACCGTTTTTTTTACCGTTTCATTACCGTTTTTTACCGTTTCTTTACCGTTCTTTACTGTTTCAATGCCGTTTTTTACCGTTTCATTAACGTTTTTTACCGTTTTATTTCAGTTTCTTTACCGTTTTATTACCGTTTCATTGCTGTTCTTTACCGTTTCATTCCCGTTCTTTATTGTTTCTTTAACGTTTCATTACCGTTCTTTACCGTTTTTACCATTTCATTATCGTTCTTTACCGTCTTTTTACCGTTGTTCACCGTTTTTTACCGTTTCATTACCGTTTTTACCGTTTTTTACATAACATATTATCCTTGATACATAACACACAAACGCTTGCAAAATCTTGTCGCGGGGACACAGTGTACGTGCTCATTAGTAATAAGAATATAATGTGTCGCATTCTTTTTCTTGCGCATCTAATTGTCGAATGCATACGTTTGCAGAATATTAAAGTTTGCAACTATGACTAAAAAAAATCACGCTGCGAAATGCGCGGGAGGCGCGGGCGGCGCAAAATCCACCGCGGAAACCGCCGCGAAAAAACCGCCGCAGATCGGTAAAATGATCTATCGAAAGCAGATAGAAAAAATTATATAATATAGGGAATTACCGATCATCGATATTATGTAAATATGACAGTAAAAATTATGTAAATATATATGTTGGTAAAAATTAAGTAATTAAATGTTGGTATATAATATTGGTAATAAATTACCGATTGTCGGTATTATCGGTATTGTGTAATTATATGTTGGTAAAAATTATGTAATTAAATGTTATATAATATCGTTAAAATTACCGACCGTCGGTAACATCGGTATGCCCCTCCAATTACTGACCGCTGATAACCCCTCCGTGGTGACGTCATAACCCCTTCGCCGCTACGGTGACGCAATCCCCCCGCCGCCGCGGTGACGTCATACCCCCCCTGACGTCATACTCCCCGCCCACTGTGACGTCAAACCCCCGTCCGCGATGACGTCACCCCCCGCCCGCGATATCCCCACCCCGCCCTCACCCCCCTTCAGAGTACCTAGGTTAGAACTGGTTTAGCATACCTACTCACGTATATTTAGTCATCGCGGCAAAACTTGTACCTATACCGCTTGCATTTATTGCTTACTATTCGACAACCACAAAAATGTCAATATTACTCAAAACGTACTAACCCAGATAGCCAAACCTGCGCGAACAGATTTCGAGCAGAGCTCGCGATCAACTTTTGATGGCAAATAGAAAACAAAGTTGATGCAGGATTTGTTATATAAAATTTTGCTGCCAAATTGCCGTCAGATATGTGGCAGAGCTTGTTGTTGGAAAATTGCTGCAAAAACCGCGCAGAGCTTATAGCATTTTGACAGCAGATTGGTGGCAGAAACCGCGCAGACCTTGCTGCGCTGCAAGCTTTGCGCGGTGTTTGCTGCAAATTTGGCATCAATTATCTGACAGCAAGATCTGTCGCCAAAACCGTAGCCTAGTGTAGACACAGATGGCTATGGTTTTGCTGTGGGTTTTTGATTAAATTTGCTGCCAATCTGCTTGCAGTCTGCGCTCAATTTGCTTATTGGGAACTTCTACACATTTTATTCTGTTGAAATTAGCGGTTTAAGTCATATATTTATAATGGAAAAAACGTGATTAATACCAAGTGATTATGATATAAGATATATACTTTATATGTCATATTTTAAAATATTTAAAGTTATATACATATATCTTGTGATTTATATTGTACACAATTATAAAAATATTGAATAAAATTTGCAAACAAATAATATATATCTCTGCGTAATTTTGTAGTGTCGCGAAAATAGTTAACTCTTCTAAATTGTTTATACATACATACTACTACGTAATATTTAAAAATGTTTTTTTAATATATGGATTAGTTAGTCAATATTTTCAAATAAACGTCCAAATTTATGTACACTGACAAAAAAATTTTCTTAATAGTAATAAATACATTTGCTTAAATTTGATTAGCTTTATTTAAGTAAATAATACTTCGAATGTAAAACCTTCTTATTTAATTAAAGAAAATGGAAGTATTAAAATTAGCAAGCGACATTTTGTTGAACTGTTTACTTGAATTACACAGTTTACTTGAACATAGATTTTTTTAAAATGCAATGCAGATTTGTTGAAATGTAGGAAATGTATTCTTAAAATACTGAATACGAATTTCTTAAATCTAAAAATGATGTATTAGTAAATATTTGTTTTGATTTAACTTTTCAGAGTTTTACAAATAATAAATGGAATGTTAAAAAATATATAATTTTTTAAGTGTCATTTATTATATTTAAGGATACCTTTATTTAAATTAATAAGGTCCTAATAAAGGTATATTAGGAGCTTGAATAAGTTTTCGCTGATTTTTCGTGAAAATTAATGCTTTATTTTAAAAAAGTCGTAAAAAACATGTCACTGGAAGTATTGTCCATCGCTAACCACTACTTTTACCCATTTTTCTGGCTGCATTTGAATTCCACGTCCGTAAAACAACACGTCTTTGGAGGCTATCCAAGAGTCGACCCATTTTTGGCATCTTCATAAAAATGGAAGTGCTGCTCAGCCAGACCGATCGGAATGGCTATGTGCCATCGATCGGAATAAGTGATAATCGGAAGAGGCAATGTCTGGTGAATACGGCGGGTGGAGTAGGACTTCCCATTTAAGAGTTTTCAAATAAGTTTTCACCAGTTGTGCAACATGTGGCCGAGTGTCATGTTGCAAAATCACTTTTTCGTATCTCTGCTCGTATAGCGCCCGTTCTTCCTTCAATGCTCAGCTCAAACGCATCAATTGTAGTCGATAGCGATCTTCCGTGATGGGACCTCGTTCGGTTTGAGCAGCTCATAACAAACTACATCCAACTGATCCCACCAAATGCAGAGCAGAAGCACGGAATCATGGATATTCGGCTTTGCCGATGATGTTGATGCATGGCCGGGCTTACCCCACGATCTTCTATGTTTAGAGTTATCGTAGTGTATCCACTTTTCACCGCCAGTCACGATATGATGCAAAAAACCTTTCCTTTTCTGCCGTTGAAACAGCTGTTCACACGTAAAAAGACGCCGTTCGACGTCTCTCGGCTTCAACTCGTACGGCACCCTATGTCCTTGCTTTTGAATAATTTATAATACTTTCAAACGTTTCGAAACTGTTGTGTGATCAACTCCTTGATTCTGCAAGTTCAACTAGCGTCTGACATAAATCTTCACGAAGTAATGCCTTCAATTCTTCGTCTTCAAACTTTTTCGGTGCGCCAGAGCGTTCATTATCTTCAACATCAAAATCATTATTTTTGAAGCGTCTAAACCAATCTCTGCATGTTGTTACCGAACATAGACGCCGTAAGTCTCAACAAGAATTCTGTGTGCTTCAGCTGCAGATTTTTTTTTTAATAAAGTAGTGCAGTAAAATTCCCCGCAAATACTCTTTTTTTTGGCACGAAACTCGACATGTTTAACACTATGAAAAAAAAAGTTGTTTACACTCAGTTCCAAAAAAATATTTATTCAAAGAAAAAATGCAACATAAATAAATTCTACTAAAAATATTATTTAATATCAAATAAATATTTTTAATATAAAAAAAATATTTTTTAGCTAATCTTTTTTAATTAAAGTTCCTTTTTATATTATATTTTTCTTTTTCTAAAAATTTTACTTAAATTTAACACACTATTATTTCACATGCTATTTAATTTAATTTAAATCGTACTTCGAAAATTTGCTTACTATTGCTAAGATTCGAACCTGAAACCTCTGGCTCTTGAGTCGTTTACTTTATCTATTGCCCCACTGTCACTTTCACTAACAGATACTTCTTATTGTATACCCTGTGACGTGGCGGCCGGATGGCGCCCGTCACAAGGGCAATGAGTCCGTTCGTGAAATTTCGTGCATACCGGGGGGAGGGTTTTTGCCTAACGGCCCCGGATTCTTTTTGCGATTAGAATCGACAGCTTTCCGCGGTCATATCGGTCGAGCGTAAGGAGGTTAATTGGCGAAGCGAATGCGGTCCCGCAAGTGGGATGATCAGCGCGTCCTGAGAAAATGTGCTCCAACTCACCTCGCCGACCACGATGGGAAGAGACCACAGGACACCGAGGGAACAGGAAGAAGGAAGAAACGTCACTCAGGGAAATCGCCCTCAGGGAAAGTCGCCGTTTAAATGGTACGTGGATAACGGCACTTTAACTCTCTTTATAAGAACGTGTTACCGTTCCGATTTTGGCTGCCGCTAGCGATGTTTGTTTACAGCACGCCGCTAGACGCGGGAAGGAGAGGTGCGAAGCAAACACGCAACAGCTGACGACGATCGACAACAAAGCAGGTGCCGCAGAAACAACGAGATCCCGGCAAGACAGGATAGATAGATAGAGAGAGAGAGAGAGAGAGAGAGAGAGAGAGAGAGAGGGGGGGGGG
>NW_022639806.1:74107-83099 GCF_010583005.1 Odontomachus brunneus | reverse complement strand
GGGGGGGGGGAGACTCGACGAGAAGAGAAAAAGAGAAGGCAACGCGAGAAGAGGGAGACTCTCTCTGGAGATTTCCGCGACTTTCGAGACTTTAGTCTGGTTCGTGATCGAATTACCGAAATCAGAGCATACCGACCGGAATTTCGATCTTTTGTGCCATCTTCTTGCTGACGCGTTATATCGAGGACGAGATCCTACCGTGGGAAGTCTCGGCCGCGAGTGACCGATCTCCGATCCGAGCGAGCCAGGGTTCGTTCACGGAGCGACAGTAGCGGGGACTGAGGCGACCGCCAGAGTACGAGACTGCAGGCCCGGAGTGGAGGCGAGGAAGAGTCCGACCTTTTGTAAGACTTCCCATTTGTTTGCGTATTAACGTAGAAAACTGTCGTACCGAGAATATCGCATGCGGAGTGGTCGCGCGAAAACTGTATGAGCAACCCGAGTAGAGGCGAGGGAGATCCTTTACCGTACCGACGCGTGCGAAAGATAGAAAGACGCGCTGCCTGAAAGATAAAAAGACGAAATGCCTGTACCAGAGGAGTAAAGATCTTTGCCAAGAATACGATTGCATCTTTCCTCGGCTTTTCGCCTTCCACGATAAAACCCATCCCTCCTCCGACTCAAATTAAAAAGAGAGCTACCGGTTCCGCGAGATTCCCGATCTATCGTTGAACGATTCTCGCGTCTGATTTTTGTGGTGCATTATTGGTGAGGAGGTGCGGCCTTACCGCACCTGGCGCCCAACTTCGCGTTCGTGCTAGCAAGATAAGATTCGGGAATCGCGGAGGTTTGCTGACGCGGCGGATAGGGAACTGTCCGCCTAAGCAATAATAAAAGTCGTCGCAATAAAAATAAGCAAATGATTTCCTTCCAAGAAAAAAAATAATTTTTTTAAATTTAAAAGCTATGTGTAAATAAATATTTGCTTGTTTTAAAAGTAAATAAAATACGAATAAATCATTTTATAAATCTAAATAAATTATTTTCTGTTATTAAAAGTATCTTTTTTGTAAAAGTATCTTTTTAAATTAAGTTTCTCTTACTATTACAGAAAACAATTTATTTAAATTTACAAAATAATTTATTTGTTTTTTACTTAGTTTTAAAACCAGTAAATATTTTTCAAATATACTTTTCACATACTCTTTTTAAGTATGCATTTTACATTTAAAAGGATCTATTCTCTTCTTTTAAATAAATTATTTGTTTTTTTTGTACATGAGTATACTATATGGGTATACAATAAGAAGTATCTATTAGTGAAAGTGACAGTGGTGCAATAGATAAAGTGAACGACTCAAGAGTCAGAGGTTTCAGGTTCGAATCTCAGCAATAGCAAATTCTCGAAGTACAATTTAAATTAAATTAAATAGCATGTGAAATAATAGTGTGTTAAATTTAAGTAAAAATTTTAGAAAAAGAAAAATATAATATAAAAAGGAACTTTAATTAAAAATAACTAGCTAAAAAATATTTTTTTATATTAAAAATATTTCTTTGATATTAAAGAATATTTTTAGTAGAATTTATTTATGTTGCATTTTTTCTTTGAATAAATATTTTAAACTAAAGAACTAAACAACTAAAAAACATTTCTTTGAATCAAATATAAAATTTGATTTTACAAAAAACTTTATTTTTTTATAAAAATTTGCTTTTTTATAAAAAAAAACTGCATTTTTATCCCAGTAAATATTTACTCTCTTGTACAAAATAAAACAATAATGTAATAAATATTTACTACGTTGCAGGACATATTTTTTAAAAGTAAAGATACATTTATTTATTGCAAAAATCATTTGCTCATCATTTATTACAAAATAATATTTGTATTCCAATAAATTTTTACTTTTAGGAAACATAAAGCTATAATTTAAACTAATATTTACTACATTGCAGAAAATATTGCCTGCAATTTAATAACGATTTGGTTCAAAGAAAACTAATTTCTTGCCTTCAAATAAACTATTTTTAATAATAATCGACTTTAGGAGAGACATCTCCAGTGATCTTGACCTTGACATATGTTATTAAAAATATGTTTCTAAGTAACATGCAAAAGATTTTAGCCGTCGCTCGTTAAAAAGTTATTAACAAAAGAAGTTACATAAAATGAGTATAATTTTTGGACACTGTATATACAAAAACGATACTGTGTACCGTTAACGAGCAATATCGAATAATAACTGCAATATCGAACGACTAGCGGCGGCTGCGCCTCCCGCACCCCCCTCAAAACTAACCTAACCCAACCTATCGTCACATTAACACAAAAGTTAAACACTTTAATAAACTGTAACGATCTATAAAAATCGTCACGAAAGTCAACCGGAAAATTAGATACGGTATGTAGATTAACAACATTAACGCCGAACAACCGCGCGCGGAACAATCGCAAGGTCAACAAACAGCCGCTCTGTTTGTTGCAAATTAGTATAAAAGCCGACACGAAAACGATATCGAAAGAGATTGATCGAAAAACTCTCCTGAGGCACACAACCGATCAAAAGCTCGCAACCTCCCAAAGATCCTAGACCGTTCCGTCGACCGAAGTGGATTCGCGACGTCGACAGCCTTTTTCCGAAACCGCTCCGCCGACCGAAGTGGATACGCGACGTCGGCTTCCTATCCATATACCGCTTCGTCGACCGAAGTGGATACGCGACGTCGATATCCTTTCTCCGATACCGCTCCGCCGACCGAAGTGGATACGCGACGTCGACATCCTTTCTCCGAAACCGCTCCGCCGACCGAAGTGGATACACGACGTCAGCTTCCTATCCATATACCGTTCCGTCGACCGAAGTGGATACGCGACGTCGACATCCTTTCTTCGATACCGCTCCGCCGACCGAAGTGGATACGCGACGTCGGCTTTCTATCCATACACCGCTCTGTCGACCGAAGTGAATACGCGACGTCGACATCCTTTCTCGAAACCGCTCCGCCGACCGAAGTGGATACACGACGTCAGCTTCCTATCCATATACCGTTCCGTCGACCGAAGTGGATACGCGACGTCGACATCCTTTCTTCGATACCGCTCCGCCGACCGAAGTGGATACGCGACGTCGGCTTTCTATCCATACACCGCTCTGTCGACCGAAGTGAATACGCGACGTCGACATCCTTTCTCGAAACCGCTCCGCCGACCGAAGTGGATACACGACGTCAGCTTCCTATCCATATACCGTTCCGTCGACCGAAGTGGATACGCGACGTCGACATCCTTTCTTCGATACCGCTCCGCCGACCGAAGTGGATACGCGACGTCGGCTTTCTATCCATACACCGCTCTGTCGACCGAAGTGAATACGCGACGTCGACATCCTTTCTCGAAACCGCTCCGCCGACCGAAGTGGATACACGACGTCAGCTTCCTATCCATATACCGTTCCGTCGACCGAAGTGGATACGCGACGTCGACATCCTTTCTTCGATACCGCTCCGCCGACCGAAGTGGATACGCGACGTCGGCTTTCTATCCATACACCGCTCTGTCGACCGAAGTGAATACGCGACGTCGACATCTTTTCTCGAAACCGCTCCGCCGACCGAAGTGGATACGCGACGTCGACCTCCTGTCCCTCACGCCGCGCCGCTAACACATGTAACGGCCTTGCGTTACGTGCGGGATAGTCTTAGTCGGTGTGGTCCGGGTTTCGTTTGTGAAAAAAAAACCAGTGGTGTAGGTTATAATAATGTGGAACTATATTCTAATTTCGAAGCTATGTACAAGTATTTACAGGCGACGTTACGCCGTTGGCGCATGGTCGCGTTTTTGCTCTCGTCGGGAGCCGTTGTTGTCGTCTCGCGATCAGCTGTGAGCGTCGAGGCGCGCGAGCGGCCGGCGGGACGCGGTCGGGATAGTGTCCTGGTACGCTATTGTTCGTCGTTTGGAGTTCGTTGCCTCGTCGGTTTTAATCTGTTTATTTACCCTGGCTTTCCTGGCGGGTTTAAAGGTGCTCGTCGTCACTGGTATCTTACGCCCTGTATGCGTTCGCAATCGTAGGTGTTAGCGGCGTGGCGTGAGGAGGAAAGGGTGTCGACGTCGCGTATCCACTTCGGTCGACGGAGCGATGTCTGGATAGGAAACCGACGTCGCGTATCCACTTCGGTCGGTAGAGCGGTATCGGAGAGAGGATGCCGACGTCGCGTATCCACTTCGGTCGACGGAGCGGTGTATGGATAGGAAACCGACGTCGCGTATCTACTTCGGTCGGTAGAGCGATATCGAGGAAAGGATGTCGACGTCGCGTATCCACTTCGGTCGACGGAATGTCTAGGATCTCTAGGAGTTTTGAGTTCTGGTCGGTCATGCGCCTGAGAGGAGCTTTCCGATCGATCTCTCTCGATATCAATTTTCTGCCGGCTTTTATACCCGTTTTTAACAAACAGTGAAACTGTTTGTTGACATTGCGGTTGTTCCGCGTGCGGTTGTTCGGCGTTAATTTATTTTTACCGTAAATCATATTTCAAATGTTGCGTGACGATCGTTATTTATCTGGATCGTCACATCACCCCCCCCCCCCCCCCCCTTCTTAGTGCCTGTCCCGGGCACTTATATATCCTAGTACTTATACCTATGTTTGCGCAACCTTAAATCTAACTATTTATGTTCTATATCCTACCCTTCACCAATTAAACGCGTTATTTAACTAATTTTTACATCCTAATCTATTCTTAATCCTAATCTTAATCCTTATCTTGCGCTTCTACTTTGCCGTATGGCTTTCGCTTCCTATCTATTCTTATTTCCTATTCATTTTGATCTATATGCTATTCTAAGTTTTCCCGTTTTCGTAAATTTGAATTTCCACAATTCTCCGTTTACGTACCGTCGATATTTATTTGTCTTGTGTGCCGCGTAATACGGCACGTCGACTGTTCTTCCTCCGGTGATCGGTATTCTATATATTGTATTCTCGTTCGCGATTTGCGGGTCGCGGGTTTTTATGCGTATTTTGTTTATTACCGGTTCGTCTGCGATGATTTTTATTGTTGGTCGTGTATGGGCCCGGTCCGATTTTCCCTGTCCGCTGTTGCTCATTGTTGGTGGTGCCTGGGGTGCTTGTGGTTTATTAGTTCCTGGTGTTGTATTTGGTGCTCGTTGTGTGACTCCCGCGAATGGCCTGATGTGTGGTCTCTGTTCCTTCGGTGGCGGTAATGTTATTCGGAGTTTTGCCCATAAGTCTACTCCAATGAGCATGGGGCTTTCAAGGTTTGGTATAACGTCAAACGTGTGCCAGTATCGTCTGTCATCTATCGTAACTGGTACGTTTACCTTTCCTTGAATTTTTATACTTGTGCCATTCGCCAGGCGTATTGCTTTGTCTCTTTTCTGTGTCGGATGTTGCCACTTGTTTGCTAACATCGCGGTTCTCTGGCTTATACATGAGATCTCGGATCTGGAGTCGATTAATGCATTAAGCGGTGTCTTGTATATCTTGATCCTTATGTGCGGGCGCGGTGTGTATTTTATGTGTGGTGTCCTTGGGACCGAGGGTCGCCCTGTTCTCCTCGGTCCGCGCGGCGTTTCCCGGTCGTGGATGGCAGTCTTTTGTTAAAACTCCATCTCTTCCGCATTGGGAGCAAAATTTCTTCGCCGGTTGTCTGCAAAATCGCCTTTAAACCAGCCAGGATAAAAGCCGGCGTAAACAATCAGCTTAAAGCCGACGAGTCGACAAATGCCAAAGACGGACAATAGCATATCGGGAAACATTCCCGACCGCGTCCCGCCGGACGCTCGTGCGCCTCGACGCTCACAGCTGATCGCGTGACGACAACATCGGCTCCCGACGAGAGCAAAAACGCGCCGGCGGCGTAAGATCGTATATAAATAATTGTAAATAGCATTGAGATTAGAATATAGTTCCATGTTATTATAACCTACACCACTGCTTTTCATTTAACGAACGAAACCTCGGACCCCATCGACTAAGACTATCTCGCACGTAACGCAAGGCCGTTACAAAACAATGACTGATGGTTAATGTGACGATAGGTTGGGTTAGGTTAGTTTTAAGGGGGATGAGCGCAGTTCCCCGCTTGTCGTTCGATATTTTTCTCGTGTTACAAATGTTAAAAATATTCTTAATTTAAATATTTTTTTAGTAAGTACTGCAATATTGAACGACTAGCGAGGGGATGCGCCCCCCGCACCCCCCCCTTAAAACTAACCTAACCCAACCTATCGTCACATTAACCGTCAGTCATTGTTTATTAAAGTGTTCAACTTTTGTGTTAATATGATGATAGATTGGGTTAAATTAATTTTGAGGGGGGTTGCGAGCAGAGCTCTCAGTTTTGTTACATTTACAGCACGCTGGAAGCGCGGTGGGAGAAACCCACACAAGCGGCGCCCGAGTCCGTGAGCGCAGCGAGGTTCGTCCGAGTTCGGGAGAATAGAAGAGTACAGACGATATCGCTATCCTTCGGCGATAGCTATAGCTAACCCCGCCGGCCGCGAGACGCGCTAAGCTGTCTCCGTTCGTATTGTGCCGCTTGTCACCGCTTCTCGGATACATCGACATGTCAATGAAGTACATATATATATAATAGTATATATAAAAAAATTGCTATTAGTAATTATTTTATGTAAAAATATTAACAAATTTAAAAGATATAGAATTTTATCAGCAAAGGTTCCGAGAACATATTATCTGTTGAATCATACGAGTGTGTAAGTCCCAGTGACATGAAACATAGAAATAAAAAACATTTTAAATGTATAGATGTGTGACTATCATATGAACTAGATGTATAATAACCGGAAGTTTCGAATTACGTTTTGAACGAAGTAAAATTATTGGCTAACAAAGTATCGAAAAAAAGTGATAATTATGTGTAAAAAAATAGAAAAATATTCCGAATACTATATTTCTACTTCAGTTAAGTTGCCATAGAATGCCAAATTAGAAATCTTTTTCAGTTTCAATATAATAAGACTTTCGCAATCACGGCAACCAACAAATTATACACGGTTTTCTGCAACTATTTTGTATCCTTCGAATAGATCGATGTGCTTATATAAAAACATCACTGATGAAAGGTCACTGATAAAGACCAGTGTGAACTGACGCTGGTTATTTTGTGTGTCAATGATTAAATAATTGTATTATATAGAACTAAAATTTTGTAATCAATAACGCCCAACAGAACCAGCGTTGGCTTCTACTAGTTTTTAATACTTGAAGTTTTGTATGCCTAGACCTTTATATTTACATGTACTTAGCTAATATCTATATATAATTAAACATAATGATGAATATATTGTAATCTCGTACATAATGTTGCTCAATGGAAACCGCGAGAAGGTAGTGGTCTCTTCCGTCAAAGGGAAATGAAAAACATGTGTTTCTTTTAATATTCCAATACGAATGTACATATACATTTCCGTTTTTATAAGATAATTTCCTAAAATTCGACATATTATATTATAAAAGCTATATTGTACTTTACAAAGTATTATAATATAAAAATAATATAACTCTGTTTTCCATTTCCCAAGGATATGATGGAATGAAGAATAGAGTAGAAAAGGAAGGATAGGGATATAAAATAGATCGAAGTAGAAATAGATTAAGATAGATAAAGGGTAGATAAAGATATACATATTGTTACACTCTCGGGTTAAATTCACACAAAACTGTCACTTATAGAGAGGAATAAATAAATAACATCTTTAAAGGAGAACGAGAACTATTTTAATGGAAACTCAAATATAATTATAACCGAGTTTGATTCAGAGGCAACCAGATCTTTCACACGTCTTTACACTTCAAGATCTCATTGCAAACTCTCTAATTATTTTCAAGATCAATAACACGACGTTAGCTCAAAATAATATGACGTTAGCACAAAACTACTGAAACGTAGTCGCGAACAGAGCAGCGCACTTCAATTAGAACCAAGACTGAAAACAGCAACGGACGACGTCGTGGACAAATATCCCAGATGCAACATTGCCTTCCCCTTTTTCTAAAATTGTCGTTCCGACAATTTACGGGGGGGGGGGAATTTCTCAAACTGAAGGCTTCTATCTTCCTGTTCCACCCTCCACTGCTGCTTCGGGTCTATGAACCTTATGGATCCTTCTTTTTTTTTTTTAACTTCTCTTAGATAGGTAAACCGTACGTTTCTTTGGAGAATCTGTCTTCCAAAACGTCCCATTTAACCCAGCATCTGGAACTCTTCCACCATAAGACTTCTTCCGCCGAAGTGCCCAGTCTTCGAACAAGGGTGGGGTAACTTTTGTGGACCCAACACTCTCAACAGAGAGCAACCCAAGTTCCCACCTTGGCATATGCCCTGATTAAACATCAGCCCTGTGGAAAAACCACAATCAAAAACCACAGGGAAGGTGGTCTTCTTTCCTTTTCTTTTCTAATCCAATTCCTCAGACATTATTCCTTTGAAAACGAGCCACTAAAACAAAAAAATACAGAACGCAAAATTTCCGTTCCTTCTAAACTAAAATACAAGTTCGAAATTTTCTTAACTAATTCTGTCTTTCACAAAAGGAAGCTAACCTATCTGCATGAACTATCTTATTTTTGTCTGATCGACCTACGAATGCAATAAACAACATCGCTTAATTTCTTAATAACCTCATAAGGCCCCTCCCAATGACTGCAATTTAGGAGCTTTATCTAACTTTCTGCGTGGATTGTAAAGCCATACTTTACTACCATTCTCAAAATGTACTTCCCTTGTTTTCCTGTCATAACGAGCCTTTGATCTAATTGACTTAATATTCAAATTCAAACTAACCTTCTCATGGATCTTTGACAATTTCTCATGAAGACACATACAATATTCGCTTAATGGAACTTTCTCTTTAGGAGAAGTGCCTTGTAACAGATCCAAAGGTAGTCTGAGGTCCCTACCCATAAACACTTCCGAAGGTGAAAAACCAGTGGATTCATGTATCGAAGAATGATACGCTAATAAAAACATCGGAACCCAATGATCCCAATCTCTTTGATTTTCT
>NW_022639806.1:70012-70320 GCF_010583005.1 Odontomachus brunneus | reverse complement strand
AACGCCACAACTTTTGTCTGAAACATTTTTTTGTAAAACTTATATTTTTCCTGATATTCGGGCGTCCCGGTACTTTCCGAACACCCTGTATATATAACCTAACCTAACCTAATATATATATATATACACACATATGCACACACACACACACACACACACACACACACATACAGGGTGTCCAAAAAGTCTGGAAACACTTGAATAATTTCCCAGGTAAATTATTTTTGAAAAATGTTAAGGTAACTCTTGTAGTAACTTTTGACGAGGAATTCAATGGTGACCTTGGATTTGACCTTGACGATGACCTT
>NW_022639806.1:69724-69790 GCF_010583005.1 Odontomachus brunneus | reverse complement strand
TTTTCATACTTTTACTTTTAGCGTTACCCAGAAACAACGGCGGGGACGTAGTAAGAACTGTTTCCC
>NW_022639806.1:69188-69714 GCF_010583005.1 Odontomachus brunneus | reverse complement strand
GACCTTAAAGGTTATTTCAAGGTCAGCTCAATTTTTTTAAATGGAAACCCTCTTTTTTAACGTCGGCAATCGAAAGAGCGGGAAATTTTACGTCCAAAAACATTATAAGGCCATAAATCGTGGTTGACCTTAAACGTCATTTAAAGGTTATTTAATTTTGAGGACTGGATATCTTCGAAGAACACAGTTGATGAAAATAGCTTACTTTAGTTATTTTGTTTAATTGCAATTAGTGGTGACCTCAAACTCGACCTTGATAGTGCCCTTCAAGGTTATTTCAAGGTCAAATTTTTTTTCTAAAAACCTCCTCATTTGTCGTCGGCAATTGAAAGAGCGGAAGTTTTCATACTTTTACTTTTAGCGTTACCCAGAAACAACGGCGGGGACGTAGTAAGGACTGTTTCCTTTGGGGTGCTTGCTTAACGTGAGTCCCCTTGCCTCTCACGATGGGGTGCTTTATTATCGTGAGTCCCCTTGCCTCTCACGATGGGGTGCTTTATTATCATGAGTCTCCTTGCCTCTCACG
>NW_022639806.1:68903-68976 GCF_010583005.1 Odontomachus brunneus | reverse complement strand
GTTGGGGTGCTTTATTATCGTGAGTCCCCTTGCCTCTCACGTTGGGGTGCTTGTTTATCGTGAGTCCCCTTGC
>NW_022639806.1:66787-68766 GCF_010583005.1 Odontomachus brunneus | reverse complement strand
AAATAACCTTGAAGGACACCAACAAGGTCGAGTTTGAGGTCACCACTAATTGCAATTAAATAAAATAACTAAAGTAAGCTATTTTCATCAACTGCGTTCTTCGAAGATATCCAGTCCTCAAAATTAAATAACCTTTGAATGACCTTCAAGGTCAACCATGATTTATAGCCTTATAATGTTTTTGGACGTAAAATTTCCCGCTCTTTCGATTGCCGACGTCAAAAAAGGGGGTTTCCATTTAAAAAAATTGAGCTGACCTTGAAATAACCTTCAAGGTCATCGTCAAGGTCAAATCCAAGGTCACCATTGAATTCCTCGTCAAAAGTTACTACAAGAGTGACCTTAACATTTTTCAAAAATAATTTACCTGGGAAATTATTCAGGTGTTTCCAGACTTTTTGGACACCCTGTATATGTGCCATACAAACAATTGAAATGCAGTTATAAATAAATACACATATTTATTTCTGTATAACTACATTCTTATTTGTACTACTTTACCGAAATTTGTCGTTAACTGCAAATTGAATAAGGTAATCTAAAAAAATTTATACTAACAAAAAATATTAGTAAATTTTAAGAAACGTTTGTTTGTAAATTTGTTTGGAAAAATAAATGTCTGTTTAAATGAAGCACTTATTTTTAAAAAATTAAAGAAATAAGTTTCGTATCTACAACTTATTTTTACATTTTTAAATATAATTGCTTTATTGAAACAACTATTTTCTGAAACATATTCCAACAAACGGTAATAAACATTTACTAATTTCTTTCGGTGTAATAACACTCTCTATGCATTGCGCGTGTCATTGTGTATATCTTATTCTTTATATCCCAGATAGCACGAACACTCAAAGGACGTTTTCTAAATGTTGTTAGGATGTCCATAAGACGTTTAACGTTCTCTGGCATCGTTAAAACGTCTTTAAAACGTCTTTACGGTCTGCGTTAAATGGGATCTTTCTGACTTTCTCTATCGCTTCTATCTATATTTTATTTCTATCAATACTTTTTATTTTTCTATATATGAATATCTTTATCTATCCTTTATCTATCTTAATCTATTTCTACTTCGATCTATTTTATATCCCTATCCTTTCTTTCCTACTCTATTTTCCATTCCATCATATCCTTGGGAAATGGAAAACAGAGTTATATTATTTTTACATTATAATACTTTGTAAAGTACAATATAGCTTTTATAATATAATATGTCGAATTTTAAGAAATTATCTTATAAAAACGGAAATGTATATGTACATTCGTATTGTAATATTAAAAGAAACATATGTTTTTCATTTCCCTTTGACGGAAGAGACCACCACCTTCTCGCGGTTTCCATTGAGCAACACTATGTACGAGATTACAATATATTCATCATTATGTTTAATTATATGTAGATATTAGCTAAGTACATGTAAATATAAAGGTCTAGGCATACAAAACTTCAAGTATTAAAAACTAGTAGAAGCCAACGTTGGTTCTGTTGGGCGTTATTAATTACAAAATTTTAGTTCTATATAATACAATTATTTAATCATTGACACACAAAATAACCAGCGTCAGTTCACACTGGTCTTTATCAGTAGCCTTTCATCAGTGATGTTTTCATATAAGCACATCGGTCTATTCGAAGGATACAAAATATTTGCAGAAAACCGTGTATAATTTGTTGGTTGCCGTGATTGCGAAAGTCTTATTATATTGAAACTGAAAAAGATTTCTAATTTGGCATTCTATGACAACTTAACTGAAGTAGAAATATAGTATTCGGAATATTTTTCTATTTTTTTTACACATAATTATCACTTCTTTTCGATACTTTGTTAGCCAATAATTTTACTTCGTTCAAAACGTAATTCGAAACTTCCGGTTATTATACATCTAGTTCATATGATAGTCACACATCTATATATTTAAAATATTTTTCATTTCTATGTTTCATGTCACTGGGACTTACACACTCGTATGATTCAAAT
>NW_022639806.1:51919-66777 GCF_010583005.1 Odontomachus brunneus | reverse complement strand
AAACTTCCGGTTATTATACATCTAGTTCATATGATAGTCACACATCTATATATTTAAAATATTTTTCATTTCTATGTTTCATGTCACTGGGACTTACACACTCGTATGATTCAAATGATAATATGTTCTCGGAACCTCTGCTGATAAAATTCTATATCTTTCAAGTTTGTTAATATTTTTACATAAAATAATTACTAATTGCAATTTTTATATATATATACTATTATATATATGTACTTCATTGACATGTCGATGTATCCGAGAAGCGGTGACAAGCGGCACAATACGAACGGAGACAGCTTAGCGCGTCTCGCAGCCGGCGGGGTTAGCTATAGCTATCGCCGAAGGATAGCGATATCGTCTGTACTCTTCTATTCTCCCGAACTCGGACGAATCTCGCCGCGCTCACGGACACGGGCGCCGCTTGTGTGGGTTTCTCCCACCGCGCTGCCAGTGTGCTGTAAATGTAACAAAACTGAGAGCTCTGGTTGCGTGGAGCGCAGCCCCCCGCTAGTCGTTATTGCAGTTATTATTCGATATTGCTCGTTAACGGTATACAGTATCGTTTTTGTATATACAGTGCCCAAAAATTATACTCATTTTATGCAACTTCTTTTGTTAATAACTTTTTAACGAACAACGAGCGACGGCTAAAACCTTTTGCTTATCACTCAGGAGGGTGACCTCTACAACATATGTCAAGGTCAAGGTCATTGGAGCTGTCTCCTCTAAAGTCAATAATTATCCTATTTTTTAATATTACAGTAAGTATAACTTTCATTGTACAAAACTTTTTTTATATTCAACATATAATTCGCTTAAGACAAAGTAACATTTTCTTTCTATAAATTATTACTGTTTCGAAATTATTTGGTTGCAACAATTATTATTTTTGTTCCAATAAACATTTCTTATAATCTTTATAAAATATTCCTTGAATTTTATTAATTATTTACTTAATGGACAAATTATTTGTTGGATGAAAATTAATATAATTGTTTAATTAAGACAAATGATTCTGCAGTACTATGTAAACACATTATTTCTTTAAATTTAATTAATTTTTCTTTTTTTAGTAAATTTTTTTCTCAGTGTGCAATAGTATACATTGACTTTCTGATGTATACATTATCATTACTTTCCTGATATAATACTTCAATAAGTATGTATTCGCAATTAACTATAAATCGACTACTTCAATGACATTATATAAATATATATAATGATACATAAATTTGGATCCTTTGAGAATACTGACTAACTGATGCATATATTAAGAAAAATTTTTAAATATTACATATAGTATATAGTACAGAACGATATGTAAGAGCCTGCGATGTCGAAACGTTCGCGCCTTTCCATGCTTTACTTAAGCACCAGTATTAATCGTATTAGTATAAACCGTTATTTCCGACAGAATCAAGTGTAAGGAAAATACAACTTTTTCCAATTACATCGATATATACGATGGTTACAGAAAAGTAAATAGAAAATTTAAACTGCAAAAAAGTGACAGTTAATGATGTCGAAATATACGGGCACTTCCACGTCAAATTTAACGTATCGATATTAATTGCATTAGTATAAACCGTTATTTGCAACGAAATCATGTGTGAAGAAGTTAATGCTTTTTGAATGATATCAATATTTTGTGCACTTTTATCGAGAAATAAGCAATAAATTATAGGGGCACGTAAGAGCCTGCAGATAGCACAGAGAATTAATTAAAAGAATTCAGTAGTATGTCATAATTTCTAAGTTCATTTTTACATGCGAAAAGAATTTTTTTCATTAAACTAAACTTTGAAGAACTTTTTTTGCATCTAAAAATGAACTCAAAATTGGTGACATATGACTGAATTTTTTTTGAATTTTCTGTGTTATCTGGGCTGACCGCAACTTCGAGACGTACGCGCGGTTCCACACTTTATTTAACTCACCGGTATTAATTGTATCATTATAATTCCAATAAAATCCAAACAACATAATGTCTAAAATCGGGACATAAGACGTCTTAAAGATAATCTTTAAGACGCTTTAAAGACATTTACATACGTAAATCTGAAAGACGTCTTAAAGATTACCTTTAAGACATCTTATATCCTGATTTTAGACATTATGTTGTCTGGGAATAAACTATCAAAAAGTCGGTACTTTTTTAATGACATTGATCTATTGTTGTCGAGAAATAAACAGTAATTGCTAGCGGTATTAACCCTACAATCGTCGCGCTACTTTGCGAACACGAGTCGACGCATGGGATTTTGAGAGACCCCAATATAAAAAATTTATATAATATTTTCTTTGTTTAATTAGGTATTTGGGTTTATATAAACTATAAGAAGAGATCTATTTTGGATATAATATTCTTTTAAAGACCCCATGCGACGACTGTGCGTACGTCTCGATTTTGCGGACTCTTACATGCCACTAGAATTTACTGCTTATTTTTCGTCAACTACAAAAGAGACATCGATGTGATTAAAAAAATACTGACTTTTCTAAAATTCATTCTATTGGAATTAGAAGTTTTTAAATGTATATTAATACTACAATATTAATACTAGTGCGTTAAGTAAAGTGTAGGAGAAAAACGCGTAGAAAAGTCAGTGTTTTTTAATGAAATCGATATCTTGTAACTTCTAATTTATAATTATAAATCTCTAATTGCAATAAATTGTAGAAAAGTCGATACTTTTTGAGTGGTATCGATATCTTTTTTGTAGTTGCTGTGGAATAAATAATAAATGCTAGCGGCATATAAGAGCCTGTACGCGACGTCGAGACGTACGCGCGTTTCCACGCTTTACCTAAAGCAATGGTATTATTCGTAATATTACAAACCATTAATTTCAATAGAGTAAAATATAGAGAAGTACATGCTTTTCGAACGAAACCGATGTCTTTGGTAGTAGCCGAAATCAATCAATAAATGTTAGCGGCATGTAAGAGCCTCACCGTGACGTCGAATCGTATGCACGTTTACATTTTACCTAAAGCAAGGGTATTATTCATAATATTATAAATGACTAATTCCAATAGAGTATAGTGTGGAGAAGTCAGTGCTTTTCGAACGCAATTGATACTTTAGTTTCTTGCCGCAATTATGCAATAAACGTTAGCAGCATGAAGAACCTGAGCGCGACGTACGTCTCAACGTCGCAGTCAAGTGTTTATATGCCATCAGCATTTCTTTTTTCTTCGACAATTACAAAAGATATTAATTGTATTCAAAAAGCACTGACTTCTCCACACTTCGCTTTATTGTAATTAGTGGAAAAAAAACATTACAAATAATATAAATGCTTTAGTTTTTACAAAAATATCATACTAAGAAATACTGAAAAATTATTAGTGATTAAGTATTATCAGTAATTCAGTAATTTTTTGGCCAGTACTTAATTTCTGGTGAATATTGATAATAAAATCATTGTTAAATATTGATAGAAACCAAATACTGAAAATTATTGTGCGAAGGTGAAAAATGAGAAAATCATAATATTTTAAAAAATATACTTATATATTCATAATTTTCTCATGTCTCATAAACCACTAGGTATCAAAGATTGTCAACAACCAAATTTTCCAAACTTTCGTGAATCTTCCAGCGATAATTTCGATCCCAAGCAGTAATATTACCTGTCCCCCATCCATGTCCTGACTGCGTTGAACTTAACTTGACGATCGAGCACACACGCTGTAACTCTAATGACTCAAGCGATGTTCTTACAATTTATGCTTATACACTGTATCCTTATAGTGTTCACAATATATTATAACATACCTAGTAACCATCAAATAATAGTTATATAATTTTTACTTGGGGTTTGTTGGATAATTTGCTGATAGATATTGAAACAATGCAACAACATTCGATATGCGATGAATATTGATATAATGTAGTGAACCAGCAATAATTATTTTTAGATTTTTTAACAGAATATTATAATGATTAATCCAAACAACAGAAATATTAAAAATTCAAGAAAATCCAAATTAAACAAATCGAATTATTAAAGAGTAGGTATGATATACGGGTTCTAACCTATGGTCCTCCTAGGAGAGTGAGGGGCGGAAGGTCCGCGGGCCGAGGTATGACGTCATCGCGGAGGGTAGCGCGGGGGTGGTATTGCGTCACCGCGGGGGAGGGGTATTGCTTCACCGCGGGTAAGTACCCCGGGGGGGGGGTGACGTCACTGCGGGAGGGGGTGTCAGCGGACGGTAATTTGGGGGAACATACCGATATTACCGACGGTCGGTAATTTTTTACCGATATTATATAACATTTAATTACATAATTTTTACCAACATATAATTACATAATACCAATAATACCGACGATCGGTAATTTATTACCGATATTATATACTAACATTTAATTATTTAATTTTTTACCAACATATATTTACATAATTTTTACCAACATATGTTTACGTAATTTTCACCAGCATATTTACATAATACCAACGATCGGTAATTTATTACCGATATTATATACCAACATTTAATTATTTAATTTTTACCAACATATATATTTACATAATTTATAGGTATAGCTTCCGGAATAGAGCCGTGTCTTGAATCAGCGATGTGCCGACGTTTCGCAAACGTTGCAGTTTGCAACATCAAGGCTGAGAACTCTGATACTGAGCTCCCTTGGGTAAAGGTTGTCCTTATATGCCTCCCTACCCCTTGTGTAGATGGCGCTGGGGGTAGGGGAAGTAGCTTGAATCCAGCCAATCAGCGCATTTTAATTGATCAGCTGGTCAATTAAAAAACCGGGAGGGCAGTGTGCCAAATAGAGTTTACTTGCATACCTTTGTCTCGGTTGAGATTGTTGGGATGTTTCAAAACCTTCGCAATGTTTTCTGGCAAAATAGCTCTGTGATGGAGCCAGTCTGGTGGCCTTGTCATATTGTACGGAGTGTCCAGTCTCCATCCAGTATTCAGCTAGGGCTGATTGAGCAAAGTGGCCGTACTTAGTATATCGCTGGTGTTCTTTGATTCGCGTACTGATCATCCTCCCGGTTTTTCCTATATCAACTTTACCACAAGAGCAAGGGATCTTATATACACCTGAAGTCTCTAGGCATGATTTATGATCCTTCGGATTTGGGAGTAAATGGGAAATCTTTCTATGGGGTTTGAAGATTACTTTGATATCGTGTTTATCCAGAATCCTGCTGATCGGTTCTGTTATGCCTTGGAGATATGGAAGGACAGCCGTCTTTTTCTTTTCTCTCTCTTCATCTAGTGTGTCAGCGTTTTTAGGACTGAGCATTCTGTTCTTCAGGTTTTGTATTGTTTGCGAGATGTTTTTGCTGTTGTATCCATTTTTGGTTAAGGCTGTACTGAGGTGTTCTAATTCTCCATCCAGAGAAGATGATTCTGAAATTGTGAGCGCTCTGTAAACCAATGAACTTATGACAGAATTCTTTTGCGAGGGATGATGATGAGAGGTTGCATGCAGATAGCGGTCCGTATGTGTTGGTTTCCGGTAGACCTGGTGACCTAAGGTCACCATCTTGGTTCCTTTGGACTAGCACATTCAGAAAGGGAATTTGATTATTTTGTTCCACTTCCATGATATTCTTATTACTAATTAGCTCGTACACTGTGCCCCCGTGACAAGATTTTGCAAGATTTTGCAAGCGTTTGCGTGTTATGAATAATATATTATGTAACAAACGGTAAAGAAACAATAAATAACGGTAAAAAACGGTAATGAACGGTAATGAAACCGTAAAGAAACGGTAAAAAACGGTAAAGAAATGGTAATGAAACGGTAAAGAACGGTAAAACCCTTATAGAAATATTATACTAAGAATCATTGATAATTTATTTTCAGTATTAAAAATACTGAATAATAAGTAATTATCAATGATTCTTAGTATGATATTTTTATAAGGGAAAACGGTAAAGAACGGCAATGAAATGGTAAATACGATAAAAAAAAAAACGGTAAAGAACGGTAATGGATACCAAAAATCGTAAAAACGATTACCAAAACGGTGTATTCCGATATTCATATCAAAAGTACAGTCCAAAAGTATTCATGTAAGATCTCTCTCTTATGCGTCACAATGTAGCGTTTTAGTGCATTGATTTGTGGTTGACAGTAAGATGCGCAAAAAATGTGAAACTAAATATTATCATGAAGATCATAGAAGTATGCATACTTTGTAAGTATTGAAACATATAAAATCATGATTATTACATTGGCACACAGTTTAGTCGAAGTCCTAGCAGCAACAGATACAAGACACAAGCAACAAATTGAACGGCAAAAATTTCTATATTAAAATTCCGGCAGGTAGTGGCAAGTTTACACGTATAATGTTGTTCCATGACATACATTTATATGATGATTTGTGAAGTGCTGATATGCCAATTCTGAAGATACAGCGTCACGATAAATATGAACTTTGCAAGTGTTATCGAGACAGTTTGAAGTGGCCAAAAATAGATAAAATCATTTCGGACGATGAATCTAATGAATTTATGCTTTACGCCGATGAAATACGACGATGTCAACGGTGTCCGTATAGTGAGTGGGATCTGATATTTATGTCCGCACATTAATTGACTGATTAAATGATAAATTTGAGAAATTCTCAGTGCAATCTTAAATATCACAATGCAACATTTTTTGTGCTGATACATCAATGTGCGGATGCGGTTGACTGTAAGACGTCGTCAAACTGCATGTGCGACATGTTACTATTAAGGAGCACGTTAGACTGTGCTGATTTTGCACATTTGCAATCCCTCGAAACATATTTGTTAGAAAAAGATGGATGATATAAAAGTCATCCAGGAGTCGCCGACAAATAGTCCAAGATTGAATCGCAAGAAATACAAGAAAAATGTTGTACACAACAGAATTTCGTAGACACTTACCTGAGGAGATGGTTTGGATATAAAACTCTTCACGTAAGTTTTTTAATAGATTGTATAATAATCCTGATTCATTATATTTTTTAAAATAATAATTAACCCAATTTTAGCAATGTTCGAGGAAGACCACATAACGCGGAGTGGTTGGGACAAATTATACGTAAGTTTACATTCAAATTTCGTGTTTCCGTATAAAACATAAACGTTAAAATTAATCTTTAAATATGATTTTAGGTGCATATGATCCAAAATCATCTGACAGCGAGGAGGATGATGATGAAACGGCCATAGGTGAGAGAGCAGACAACATTTTTTATAATTTGCCATCAAATTTTCGATTTTTCCTCTATAGAAAAACGTTAAAATTAACCTTTGAATTTGATTTCAAAACATATAGAAGTCATCGATATCGCTGACTCTGAGGAGGAGGAGGAGGAGGAGAAGGAGGAGGAGGATGACGACATCGCCGACTTCGATGAGAAGAATGAAGAGAAGGATAATAGAAAACTTATTGACATCGCCGACAGCGAAGAGGATAATATAGAACTCATTGACATTGCCGACAGCGAAGTGAATGATATAATAAATTAAACAATATTATATATATATATATATATATATATATATATATATATATATATATATATATATATATATATATATATATATATATATATATATATATATATATATATATATATATATATATATATATATATATATATATATATATATATATATATATATATATATATATATATATATATATATATATATATATATATATATATATATATATATATATATATATATATATATATATATATATATATATATATATATATATATATATATATATATATATATATATATATATATATATATATATATATATATATATATATATATATATATATATATATATATATATATATATATATATATATATATATATATATATATATATATATATATATATATATATATATATATATATATATATATATATATACATATTAAATATATATTATACATCAGTAGGTATGGTAGGCCGGTTCTAACCCAGGTCCTCTGAGGGGGGGCAGGGGTGGGTGGTATGACGTCAACGCGTTATTATTCTTTTTCTTTCTTACTCACTTCTGCATAATTGAAAAATTTGGATTTACACTTTTACAATTCATTGACTTTGTTTAAGCATTATGCACATTTGTGTTACCCAGAAAACCACGTCATTTCAGAAAAAGTACACCAGATCGTTTTTCAGACATTTCACCTTCATTTTTTACCTTTCCAAGGTCGCAAAAACAATTTTTTTATAAGACAAGTTTAATGTAAAATTTTCCGCCCTTTCGAAACCCGCAGTCAAAAATAGGGTGTCCCATTAGAAAAAACCATCGTGACCTTGAAGTAACCTTCAAAATTGACCTCAAGGTCAAAACCAATGGTACAATTGAATGACCCCCTCTGTCCTGGTCAACTTTTATCTAAACCATTTTTTTGTAGATACCGTAATTTGGAAGATATTCGGATCCATAGACTAAAATGACTCACCCTGTATAATACGAACATGTTTTATAATGCAAATCTGCTGATTCTCTTTAAGCAGGATGATACCAATCTGAAACACGTTTACAAAGATCACATGAACACTGATATAACGTAAGAAGATGTTTGTGCGCTGTGTCACGAATGTTGACAGCAAAAATATGATTTCGTAATGATATACAAGGACAGTTCTATAACTAATGGACGATATCGGCGAGGATTTAACGATTTTGCAATACAGTAACGTGACCATTTGTCGTTTGTGCATCAACGAGGAAACGTCTAATACATCGTAATAGTGACGTCAGATTAGACAGAGATTAGCGACTCAGAGATTAAACATGGCGAGAAGATGGCGAAGGAAATTGCGAAAACGAGCGAATTGATCCATAAGAAATATCGAGCTTTAAAAACCGGTAAGATATCGGAAGATACTGCGTTGGAAAGACACTTTCGATCTGTTATCGAGTCTCTGAGGCAGATTGTGGAACATTCCACTCATGTGAAACCTGACGCATCAACCATACTAGGAAATGATGCGTTATCGATCGATGAGAAGAAACCAGAGATGAGAAGAGCCAAACGCTTACTTGTCGCCTCTACACAGATCTACCAGAAGCGGAGAAAATCAAACGTCACGACGGATTCTCCTACGATAACCTCCACGCCAACAGACAATTGTCTGTACACAATTGTTGTATTGTACACAACTGCGTGAAATGTCTCCACCACGCGTTACTCTGATCACCAATAATGAAGATGTTTTCGAGACCACTGGCGATTCACTCGTAACATCGATTATACGTGAGTTGTAATCGTCCGAGGGACAGGAAACTTTGCGCACGCATTTTGGTCCGGGTGTATATCAGTTGGACACGGGGCAATTGGACACAGTCCAATCACAAGTCGCTGTTCCAAGGGACCCTACAAATGTCTCTAATCACACGGTGCTGTGATTGGCTGTGTCCAAATGCACCGTGTCCAAGTGCACCGCTCCCTTTTAGTCCACTGGGGCAAAAATACATGGGAGCAGTTTGAAGCAGCGACAAACATACCACTATAGACTACGTATACGGTGTATATTTCAGTAGTGATGGAATGAAGCTCGGCGATAAAAGTTTCGACGTGGATATTGACGATAATAGAAGGTGTAGTAAAAAGAAATCCATTATTTTTCCAATAGATGGCTTTAGTAATGTGTATCTCGCGTTGTATAAGTGCGATCGGTTTACGCTAAATGGCGTTAGAAAGATAAGATTTTGTACTAAAAAAAACTTCTCAGACAGTTTTGTGATTGTTTGACTCAGTATTGTTTGAGCGCGCGTCAAAAATGGATACCAGCAAAGAGAAAATACGCTATATTTTACAGTTTTTCTTCGATAAAGGCGAAAACGCAAACCAGGCGGCTGAAAATGTGAATAGCGTTTATGGTCCTGATACTGTAACAGCCAATCACGCGTAATTTTGGTTTCGTCGATTCCGTTCCGGTAATTTTGATGTCAAAGATGCACCACGTTCTGGAAGGCCAATTGTCGAAAATGTCGATAAAATAATGGAAATCGTCGAGTCCGACCGTCATGTAAGCACTGTTTTGATTGCCCAGGAGCTAAACATTGCACAAAAAACCGTTTGGAACCACTTGAATAAGGCTGGATACAAAAAGAAGCTCGATGTATGGGTGCCACATGAGTTAACGCAAAAAAACCTCATGGACCGAATTTCCATCTGCGAATCGCTGCTGAATCGCAACAAAATCGACCCATTTCTGCAGCGGATGGTGACTGGTGATGAAAAGTGGGTCACTTACGACAACGTCAAGCGAAAACGGTCGTGGTCGAAATGCGGTGAGCCAGCGCAAACGGTGGCCAAGCCAGGATTGACGGTCAGGAAGGCTTTGCTGTGTGTTTGGTGGGATTGGCAGGGAATCATCCACTATGAGCTGCTCCCCTACGGCCAAATTCTTAATTCGGACTTATACTGTAAACAATTGGACCGTCTGAAGGAATCAATCGCCCAGAAGCGGCCAGCTTTGGCCAATAGGAGAGGAATTGTGTTTCATCAGGACAACGCCAGGCCACACACATCGATAATGACTCGCTAGAAGCTCCGGGAGCTTGGATGGGAGGTTCTCATGCATCCACCTTATAGTCCGGACCTGGCACCAAGTGATTACCACCTGTTCCTGTCTATGGCAAATGATTTTGCTGGTGAAAAATTCGCCTCAAGAGAAGCTTGTGAAAATCGACTGTCCCAGTTTTTTGCCAATAAGGACAAGGGTTTCTATGAAAGAAGCATAATGGAATTACCTTCAAAATGGCAACAAGTTATCGAACAAAACGGTCATATTTGACCTAAATCGGATCATTCTAACTAAATAAAGCCTTCAATTTCATGCAAAAATAATGGATTTCTTTTTACTACACCTTATATGCTCATTGGCGGTGTAAAATACGCGGGAACATCTGGTCTATACGAGCTGATTTTCAAGAGAATTCCCGACGATACCGTCTACATGGAGGCCGATAAACAAAAATACAAAAGTATATTACTGGCGACGAACGCTCACAGACGCAATCACAACGCGCTACAACCAGTATTGAATAACAGGGGATACAAATACAAAAAAATAATCGCACCCCTAATGATTGGTACATCGATCAACATGGCGGGCAGAGATTTAGCCGCACCGCGTACCATGATACTGAACGATAATGCGATTGACTATGTTCACTGGGACGATCCTAACGAGCTGGTGAATCGTCTGCGATTGCTGGAAGCCTCCAGACAAACTGGCAATAACGCTCACGGCAATGAAATTTTATTCATTATCGAGGAACTTCGCGAGGCGGGCCTGGTTATAAATTGAATCGCACATCGATGATGCGCGTTATTTGCATCGAAATGTCGATCAATAAATTTGGTGTTTCGCTCCAAAAGAGAGGACCGCCGACGATGGACTATTACACGTGGAGAGGAGTACTCAGAAATTACGTACGCGATAACACTTTGTGCATGGTCGCCTCCGACTTTGATGCGAGGCCGCGCAAGATACGACGCGTAGCGCAACCGGAAGCCGACAGTGACGCCGTCGATAGACTCTACGTGGAAAGAGGTCTCGATACATTGAGAGAGAAACAACAAGAATTTGAAAAGAAACAGGAGGAATTTGAAAAAAAACCTGATCAGACTTCATGCTGAAACACGTGCCATATGGGAGAAAGTGTTTGCAGCGCGAGAACGCGTTGAATAGACGGAATTTAAAACGATGCGCTCGCAGTTTCGTCATTCGTGATGAGGCGATCTAAGCGATCAAACATGCGGAAGACTGGTGGAGACGGGAAACAACACAGCCCCGAAAAGCAACGGTTGGTGGAGGAGTTGCATGCTCCTGCGAGAAAACATTTTCCTCGTAGACGCGTCATTGTGCGCGGATACGATGATCTGTGGCAGGCCGATGTAGTGGAGATGCGTCCGTATTTGCGGCTCAACAGCGGCTACCACTACATACTCACCGTTATCGATGTGCTGAGCAAGCATGCTTGGGTCATGCCACTAAAGACTAAGAGCGGAAAGGAGGTGGTCGAGGCGTTCGGCAAGATAATTCGAGACAGCTGAAAATGTCCAACAAATTTGCAAACATACCAATGGAAGGAATTTTACAATACCGATGTGCAGAGGCTCACGAAGAAACACAACATCAATCATTATTCGACGTACTCAGTTATGAAGGCTTCCGTCGTGGAACGATTCAATCGTACGCTGAAGAATGACATGTGGAAAATGTTTACATTACAAGGAACCTACAGATGGATCGACTCACTACCGCGTCTCGTGTCGCAGTACAACAGGCGCAAGCACCGAACCATCGGTATGCGTCCTGCCGATGTGACCCTTACGATCGCTAAAAAAAACTCCTCGATACGGTTTACAGCAACGTAAGGATTGCAGCTCCGACGATTCAAAGTGGGCGATCCGGTGCGCGTGAGCAAGTTCAAGACTGTCTTTGCTAAAGGCTACACGTCCAATTGGACTACTGAGATGTTTAAGATCGTCAAGGTGCAGGTGACCAATCCTGTGACCTATCTGCTCCAAGATTCTCGCGGACAGCCTGTATTCGGAGGTTTCTATGAGTACGAACTGCATCGTGTTGCCAATCCAAACGTGTACTTGGTGGAGAAAATGTTGTGCTGAAAAGGCATTAAGGTTTATGTGAAATGGCTGGAATTCGATAAATCATGCAACTCGTGGATATACAAGTATAAAAATATATGTTTATTATAATGTTTGCTATATCTTATTATATGTAATACATAAAATATACAATATATGCTATTTACATATAAAATATACAATATACGATTTAAATTCTATTTATAATGGTATTTTGTAATGTCCCCATGGTAATTGAATTTCACCTCGAGTTTTCGCAATTCAATGGCGATTAAGTTTTCCGAAAATACACTTCTCACTATGAAAATTTCGTTTTGCAACCATTGCCTCTCCACCGTATCTACCGCCCCAATGTGTTACTAGTTTTACATCGACATAATTTCGAACATTTTCCATCGTTTTTGCCGAATACCGCATTGTTTATCAATTTGTACAAATTTTTCTCAAAATCATTAGTTGCACGCGTTCTAAATTGCGTGTTTAATTCGATATAACTGAGGAGCCAGGGAGATTGAGCGAATTGAAGCACGCGGTGAATCTTTGTAATACGAAGACCGTGGCGCGTGCACTGCTGCAGGTTGCGGTAGCGGTTCTTGGTCGCTCGTTGCATCATTCGTTTTGCAGCAAAGACATTTAGTAGACAAATATTATTTTGAGAAGAATGCACAGTGCTGAAGGAAAACGTATGAACTATTACGTACCCGTGCTAGATGATGCTCCATCGTATGAGAAAAAAAGGTAAGTCTCAATAATTACCTTCTTGTGAATCATTTATCTTTAACTGTGTATTGCAACCGCGTTAAATTATTTATGTTTTACAGTGTATCGCAACCGCATCGTACAGCTCGTATTTTGGGGCGAAGATACGTCCTAAGGACGTCAACGTCTTTTAAGTACTTAGAGATTGGGATCAGCGTAGGACCAGTATCCACTGTGCAACTAGCCCTCGATGACAATCGTGGCAATCAATTGGCCTTACACTCGGCAACTTGGGGAGGATTGATAGCAAAACGTGAAAATATTTTACAACTTTTGCAAACAACTGAGGTGTCACCCTCTCCGCTATGGATTCGCGATTTGGCGGTGGAATGCACAATGTACGGCAAGAAACTTTTAAAACTCACATTATCCGGTAACTGCATGTACTCGCAACCAGCCATAGTGAAACATTTGTTTACTCTCGAGCATTGCATTGACCATATCTATTCAAGGTTATATGAAAATGCACACCTTGTTCATACAAAATATAGAAATTTTGTAAAAATTCTTCGAGAGAAGAATATTACCGAAGCGGATAATGCGATATCGGCGATACGCAATAGCGGGGACTTTGACGGTGGTTCACGCATTGATTGCGAGCTATTGGCGTACGCCAATGAATGATATTATGTATGAAGTATTGAACAAATAATCTGTATATGTAACAGCTTCAAAATATATAAATTGTAATCCCAAGATCTGCTGTTTATTTATATTACTCCTTTTTCCATATTTTCTCGATACATCACAAATAGTCTTAAAATGTTATCCGGTCTTTTGCAGAGCACAGCAAGTGATGCAAACGCTTGCAAAATCTTGTCGCAGGGGCACAGTATACGTGCTAATTAGTAATAAGAATATCATGTGTCACATTCTTCTTCTTGCGCATCTAACTGTCGAGTGCGTATGTTTGCAATATGTCGTTGCGCAGTGATATTTAATACGTTTGCAAATTCATAGAGTTTGCAGATGCGACTAAAAAATTTACGCCGCGAAATATTCGAGCGGGCGGCGCGAACGGCACGGACGACGCGAGCTGCCGCTAAAACCACCGCAAAAACTGCCGCAAAATCCGCCGCGGATCAATAAAATGATCTATCAAAAGCAGATAGAAAAAATATATATAACATATTATATAACATCGGTAATTATCGATCGTCGGTATTATGTAAATATGACAGTAAAAATTATGTAAATATATATATTGGTAAAAATTAAGTAATTAAATGTTGGTATATAATATCGGTAATAAATTACCGATCGTTAGTATTATGTAAATATGCTGGTAAAAATTATGTAAATATATGTTGGTAAAAATTATGTAAATATATGTTGGTGAAAAATTAAATAATTAAATGTTGGTATATAATATCGGTAATAAATTACCGATCGTCGGTATTATCGGTATTATGTAATTATATGTTGGTAAAAATTATATGTTGGTAAAAATTATGTAATTAAATGCTATATAATATCGGTAAAAAATT
>NW_022639806.1:31209-51814 GCF_010583005.1 Odontomachus brunneus | reverse complement strand
CCTCCCGCGATGAAGCAATATCCCTCCCCCGCGGTGACGCAATACCCCCCGCGGTACCCTCCCGCGATGATGTCATACCCCCGCTTGCGGTACCCCCCGCCCCTCACCTCCCTCAGAAGACCATGGGTTAGAACCCATATATCATACCTACTCTAAAGAAACTTAAAAAAAATACTATTTAAAACAATAGTGTTGTTTCTTCAAATGACGTGATTTCCTTGAACGAAATAAAAGTTTTTTCATCATTTTAAAAAATGACATTTCGTTTAAGAATATAAATTTTAATGAAACAAAAAAAATTACAAAATTAAAAAAGAACGAATATTAAATTTAAAATTAGTGTTTTCTCCGAAAAACGGTATAAGAAGTATAAGAAGTATAAGAAATATGCAATAAGACAAATTCTAGTATTAATGACTGCCACTAACAAGTACTATTTTATAGGTACTATTCATGTGAAACATCACTGAATTTAAAATAAAAATAACAAGTAAATATATAAAAAATATTATCCTATATTCGTAATATTTTTGAAATATTGCAAATGAATGTCACTACAATGTCTCTGCAACATTGCACTGCAATATGCAACCTTGTAGCAATGTTGCTGCAAGCTTCTGTGCTGTATAGACGTTGCTAAGATTCGAATCTGAAACCTCTGGTTTTTGAGTCGTTCACCTTACCTACTGCATTACTGTCATTTTGACTAAGAGACGCTTCGTATTGTATACATATAGTATACAAATACATATAGTTTATTTAAAAGAAAAGAATAGATCTATTTAAATGTAAAAAGCATGTAAAAAATATATTTAAGAAATATTTACTTGTTTTAAAAGTAAGTAAAATACAAATAAATTATTTTGTAAATTTAAATAAATTGTTTTCTGATAATAAAAAAAACTTGAAAAAAAAATTTGAAACACAAAAGAGATACTTTTAATATTAGAAAATTATTTAGATTTATAAAATGATTTACTTGTATTTTATTTACTTTTAAAACAAGCAAATATTTATTTAAACAGTTTTTACATTTAAAAATCTAATTTTCTTCTTGTAAGGAAATTATTTGCTTATTCTTATATATAGATATGTTAAATTAAAGAAATCATTTTTTTTATTTAGAACTTCATAATTTTACAGTTTATTTTACAAATTTAAGAAAATATTTCTTTATATTTATTACATGTTTTCTAAAAGCTAAGAAATACTTTTTTAAGTTAAGAAATTATAATATATTTAACACAATACATTTCTTTGATTGAAAGAATTTTTTTTAGTGTATATACATTACCAATTTAAATTTCGATTTTTTTATTTTTTTCATTAATTAATAATAATTATATTTTTTCATTCATCAATAAATAATTATATTTATTTTCTTCATTTGTAACATTTATAGAAATATTTACAAAATATTACTACAATTTTTGGTCCACAATAAATTATATAAAATATTTAGATATTTAGCCTATATTTTAATAATATTTTCAATAAAGATTTTCATACTTTTTCCTCTCTCTCTCTCTCTCTCTCTCTCTCTCTCTCTCTCTTGATGTGTATATGAAATAATATTTATAAAATATTTATATAATATTTAAAAAAATAATTTAAAATAAATATTAATAAATATTTATCATTAATATTGTGTCCTGCCTGGGTTAATACTTTAAATTTTGGCAGTACTTTGCGTAACTATTTCATCATTTAGCAAAATATTACATATTAGTATTTAAATATTGATAATGCTCTCCGTAAGTATTTTATCATTGAACGAAGTATTGTATGTCAATATTTAAGTATTGAAATTACTCATAAATATTTGTAACACTAAAAACTCAAATTCTTGAGTACTAAGAGCTGTACTTGAATCACAGAATATTACTAAACACTGTACTTTTAACACTGAAAACAAATAATTAATCAATGATTTTCAGTATGATATTTCTGTAAGGGCTAGCGGCGATTCTAAGCGTCTATCAACATCTGTGGCGCCGCCAGAATCAAACAACGGCAAAAGAAGAAACTCAGTAGAGCAAAATAGAGTTAGCAACGTAAACGCTTCTAATATCCACGTATCACATGGTGATACGTATTGAAAAGACGTAATAGTAGAGTAGAAGTAACAAAAAGAATTAGACTTTCTTGAAAACCACAAACATTTTATAACTAAATTAATTATAAAAAATTATGTTAAAATTGTTATGAATTATGAAAATTAATGAGCCAAAAATGTCAATATATCAGATATAAATTGACAAAAATTTTTTTTATTTCAAGGACAATAATATACTGTCATTTGGGATAACTTTTATATCGCTGATATGAAAGTTCTACCTCTATCCGTTTAATGATGTCACATGTTTTTTAAGCCGTTGCAAATTGTTCAAAGTTACTCCGGTGTTCCAAGTTACCTCAAATGACGGTATTTTAAATAATGTTTTAAAAAGTGTTGAACGTTCTTTTTATAATATTACATATATTATATAAACATTTTTAATATATATATATTTTTATTCATATATTATATATCTCTTATTACATATCTCTTATTATCTCACACAGCAGAAATGTCCTAAATATATCATAAGGATATCTTGAAGATATCACATATCCCAAATATATCTTTAGGATATCCCTATGATATATTTTGGACACCTCTGCTGTGTGGGATATAAATATATTATATAAATATTATATATTCTTATGTAATATAATAAATACAAATTTGGTATCAAATTATATAAATACCCAGCGAGAAAGGTTACGTCGATTCGACGTCTATATGAAACGTCTATCTACCATCTACGTCCAATCTAGATTAAGATCTATATCGACCTAAAAACGGTCCACATTTAGATGTCTAATAAACCGTCATTTCGACGTCTTTTAAACGTCGATCATTTCTCACTAGATTGTTTCATAAAAATTACCAATTCCTAATTTTCTTTATGTCTTATAAACTGCTAGAAACCGAAGATTGTCAAACATACGCTAAAACTTTCGCGAATCCTGCCTCGAATTTTTCGAATTCGAAGTGGTCACCCATCTATCCTGATTGCGTTGCTTAACCTGACGATCGAGCGGCACGCGGTGTTCCAATGACTCCAATGATGTTCTTGCAATTTATGCTTATAAAATGTATACTTACAGTGTATTATAACGTACCTAGCAAATACACGCGTTGATTCGCCTCTCTATTTTATTTAATATCTCTAAAGTTTATGTAGTTATTTGCAAAATGACTTTGATCATTCCTTCCAATTTAATGTTTTTCGAGTAATCTGACATTCCTATTTTTGTAATACTATAATTGAATCGGAAATCTAAAAAAAAACTGACGTTTCCACTTAGAATAAATTTTTTATGCAAAACGCGCGCGATCTCAGTGAGAAATGACTTATTTATCGACGTCAAAAAGACGTCGAATCGATGTTGAAATCGTCAAATAGATGTCGATTCAATATCGAGTAGACGTCTAGAGAGATTGTAAATAATCGACAAAATAAAATTCCGAAATTTTATCGAAAATTCTCTTTTAATGGTCAATATATTATGAATGGATTCTAAAACATTAGAATTTACTCAAAATATAAAACATCTAAATTACCATTTTTCTAGACGTGCATTTAGACGGGTGGGACCCGATTGACCACGATACAATTGGACACAGATTCTAATGATTGGTTTGACCTAGTAATTCACTAGATAATTCTTTTCATCGGTTGGTTGTGTCCAATCGTACCGTGGTCAATCGGGACGCTCCCCATTTAGACTAGACGTAACTTATAGCGAATTCGGTAGCTTGCACTAGTGCGCACTGAGTGCGCATTAAGGCTTGTTTACAGTACATTCTTATATTTAAGATCGTGTCTTAAATACATATTTAAGAACATTTTAGCTAATAAAATGATTCGTACGGATGTTATACATATCATATTATGGTTAAAAATATTTGAGAATTTATTTGAGAATTATTTAAGACAATCTTTAAATATAATAACATACTATGAACAAGCCTTAGTGCGCACTCAGTGCGCACTAGTGCAAGCAACCGAATTCGCTATTAGACTTCTCCGACGTCGGTTATGGCTTCTGCACACAGGATGCGGTAATGCTTGCCGCGCGGCGGAAACTAATCAATATGTTGTTTTTCCTTAAGAGCTAGAAGGTTATTACGGAAAGTAGCATATTGATTGGTTGTCGTGTGAACTTCCGCCACGCGGCAAGCATTACTGCATCGTGTGTGCAGGAGCCATTAGACATCGAATCGACGTCTACGTTCTCGCTGGGATATCTTATTTTGTGTTTTTATATTTACCTTGCAAATCTGATTTCTTTTCTTGTTACTTTAAAAATTGTTGATTTTTATATCATAACAAAGTTGTATAACTTTTTTTTAATGTAATAATTTATTTGAAGAAAAAATGAAAAAGTCTGTTATTGACGATTAAAGAAATATATTTTTCATATATTTTAATAATAACTGCAATTCATGGACACACACATAAAATATCTTTCACATGGTAAAATAGAAATCATAAGTATGTGATAGTTTATATAATAGCCGTTGTTTTATCTTGGTGGCATGTACTTGACCGGAAAAAAACTCCGGTTGGAAAACTATTTTTTTAAATCGTTTGTATTTCGTATGAATAGTTTTGAAGTGCAATTGAAAAGATTTGAGTCATTCTATTACTTGTAATTAATTGTTTTTTTTTACCATGTATTTAGCCGGAAATAATGACGGAGGTAAATTAAATAAAGATTCGATATGGTATTGTTTGTATTTTGTATGAAGAGTTATGAAGTATTATTAAAAAGATTTGTGAATCATCCAGATAATTTTAATTAAATATTAAAGAATCATGTATTTGACCGAAATATCGATCTTAAGCGCTGCTGTGGAAGTACCGTTAGGCACGATCGATGTACTATCTAGTATTTCAAGACTCCTGGTTCGTTTTCGGGTAATTATGTACAATAAGACCTTTTTCGAATTTTAATATTTTTTGCAGCTCTTTTGGTAAAAATATTTATTTTGACTCCAACATTGGTAATCAATCGGGGGAGTCCGAAAAATATGCAAGTTATATATTGTTTTAACTTTTTTAATTTTTTTCATTTGTCCAACGTTGCTGCTTTCCCACAATTTAAACAAGTTACTGATCTTTTAATCACATTATGTAACTGCAATATCGAACGACTAGCGGAGGGTTGCGCCCCCCTCACACCCACTCAAAACTAAGCTAACCGAACCTATCGTCACATTAACCGTCAGTCATTATTTATTAAAGTTTTCAACTTTTTTTCTTAATAATTTTTTAATAAATAATGACTAACGACTAATGTAACGACAGATTGGGTTAGATTAATTTTGAGAGGGGTGCGGGGGGCGCAGCCCCCCGCTAGTCGTTCGATATTGCAGTTACATAATGTGATTAAAAGATCAGTAACTTGTTTAAATTGTGGGAAAGCAGCAACGTTTGACAAGTGAAAAAAAAAGTTAAAACAATATATAACTTGTATATTTTTCGGACTCCCCTGATTGATTGTCAATGTTGGAGTCAAAATAAATATTTTTTACCAAAAGAGCTGCAAAAAATATCAAAATTCGAAAAAGGCCTTATTGTACATAATATCCCGAAAAATAACCAGGAGTATTGAAATACTAGATAGTACATCGATCGTGCCTGACGGTACTTCCACAGCAGCGTTTGAGATCGATATTTCGGCCAAATACATGATTATTTATTATTTAATTAAAATTATCTGGGTGACTCACAAACCTCTTTAATGATACTTCATAACTCTTCATACAAAATACAAACGATACCATACCGAACTTTTGTTTAATTTACCTCCGGTCATTATTTCCGGCTAAATACATGGTAAAAAAGAAACAATTAATTACAAGTAATAGAATGACTTACAAATCTTTTCAATTGCACTTCAAAACTGTTCATACGAAATACAAACGATACCATACCGAACTTTTGTTTAATTTACCTCCGGTCATTATTTCCGGCTAAATACATGGTAAAAAAGAAACAATTAATTACAAGTAATAGAATGACTTACAAATCTTTTCAATTGCACTTCAAAACTGTTCATACGAAATACAAACGATTTAAAAGAATGGTTTTCCAACCGGAGTTTTTTCCACATACGTTAAGTACATACGAATTGTGTGGCCAGCTTAAGAATTGACCAATCACTTTGAGTATCGTCGAACCGTAAAGTCGCCATTTTTGTGAATACTCGATTGTAATTGGTCCATGTTTACAGTACGTCTTACGCTACTGTTAAGGCTCATCTACAATAGCTGTAAGAATAAGGGCTATCGCACACAAATTGACATAACTGCATATGCATAGCATAAGACCGTATGTACCAATGAGCATCGAGTATTAAGTCGCCATATTGGTGTTCGATGCTTAATTTTCGATGCTCATTGGTCCATACGATCTTATGCTATGCATATGCACTTATGTCAATTTGTGTGCGATAGCCCTAAGGCCGTAACTTGAGCTGTCAGCGAATGAAAATAATTCATTTCGCGTCTTATAGCCTTACAGCCATATTTTTACAGACATTGTAGACCACACTTTATGTCAATTCGTATGCGGCGCCCCATAAGCTCGTATCAGACTATGGATTAAGCATAAACATAGTATAGGCTGCGTTCAGATTCCCCACCCGGGTGTATTCTATTACTAGAAGTGCTATAGTATATGTCACATATATTATAGTGTTTCTAATAATAGAGTGCACCCGGATGAGGAATCTGAACGCACCCATACGTGGGCCGGTATTCATAGTCGAATCTTATTTCAAGACCGTCTTAAGTAATGTCTTAAGATGCGAATACGGCTCTGTGATTGGTTCATGACATCTTAAGACAATACTTAAGGGTGCGTTCAGATTCCCTACCTAGGTGCACTCTGTTACTAGAAACACTATAGTATATGTCACATATACTATAGCACTTCTTGTATTAGAGTGTACCCGGGTAAGGAATCTGAACGCAGCCTAAGATGATTTTAAATATAAGATCGGACTATAAATACCGCCCATGGACTCCGAATGTCTTATGTTCTGTCGTCTAATAGAGTGAAACCAACATCTAGAAAGAGAGCGAGAAAAGAGGGACTATAGTTTTCTTTCTATGTCACTTTATTGTCGCGCGTGCATCCATTTCTCAATTCCATAAAATTATAAAGTGCAACAGCACCCCTAGACTGGCAAGTAAACATCTTATTTAAATCTTATTGCATATTTTGTCTGTGTAGAAAGAGACAGAAGGGCTGTACATATTGGTTGCGTTCAGCAGAGAAAGCTGCTTTGCAACTGTTGTAAAATTTGTGAATCTAATTGGTCACATGCTCTTGTATTTAACTCAAATAATTAATTACTGAATGCAGCTATTGGCTTCTCTTTTCTGACTGTATGCGGAGTCTATGGCCGGTATCATAGTTGAATCTTATTTCAAGACCGTCTTAAGTAATGGCTTAAGATACAAATACGGCTCTGTGATTGGTTCATGACATCTTAAAACAGTACTTAAGATGATCTTAAATATAAAATCGGACTATGGCTGGTATTCATAGTCTAATCTTATATTTGAGATCATCTTAAGTACTGTCTTAAGATGTCATGAACCAATCACAGAGCCGTATTCGCATCTTAAGACATTACTTAAGACGGTCTTGAAATAAGATTCGACTATGAATACCGCCCTATGAATATCGGCCTATGTATATTATATCTATGGTCGTTTTCTACATATTAGGATCACTTTTCTGACCGTATGCGGGGTCCATGAATACTACGTCCATAGAATTAAGGCTGGTAGACCGATCTTATATTTAAGATTATCTTAAGTACTGTCTTAAGATGTCATGAACCAATCACAGAGATGTATTCGTATCTTAAGACATTACTTAAAACGATCTTGAAATAAGATTTGACGAGTGGGACCCGTTTGATCACGGTACGATTGAACACAGATTGTAATGATTGGTTCGACCTAGTAATTCACTAGATAATTCTTTTCAACGATTGGTTGTGTCCAATCGCACCGTGGTCAATCGGGACGCTCCCAGATTCGATTATGAATACCAGCCTAAGATTAAAATTGAATTGAAATTTAGTCAATCAGAGCAAAATTCACTAAGCTCAAGTTTAGTGAACTTTGCTCTGATTGGTCAATTATTAATTCAATCTCAATAATAGGGTACGGTCCAACGGGCGCTGCAAATGCTTTGTAGCGTTTTTACTTCTTTCTCTTTCTTCTTTCGAATCCGAGAAATAGAACAAGAGGAAAAAACGCTGCGCAGCATTTGTAGCGGTTTTGAGACCGCGCCCTTATGACACCGGCACACATGATACGGTAATGCTTGCCGCGCGGCAAAAGTTCGCGCGACAGCCAATCAATATGCTGCTTTCCGTAATAACCTTCTAGCTCTTACGTAAAAACAACATATTGGGTGCTTTCCAGTTACGTTTTGTGTATTACATAAAACCAGTTTATTGGTTGTATATTATCTTACAAGATATTTTAGTTAATATGCTATCAATAAACTGATTGATAAGTATGTGTTAAGCAATTGGAAAACACCCATTGATTGGCTGTCGCGCGGACTTCCGCCGCGCGGTAAGCATTACCGCGTCCTGTGTGCAGAAGCCATTAGGACCAGCGCAAGAACATTGCCGTAGCTTCTTACGCCATCTTAGGGTGAGTTCAGATTTTTCACCCGGGTGCACTCTATTACTAGAAACACTATAGTATATGTTACTATGACACTTCTAGTAATAGAATACACTCGGGTGTGGAATCTGAACGCAGCCTTACGTGACAACCTTACGTTACGTGAGACGTAAGCTGAACGTACGGCAACGCATGAAAATTTTACATTATGTTACGTTATGAAGGAACATAGAGGTTCTGTGACAAAGGTAATTAAATCAGATTATTTAACAATAAGTAAAGAAACAATAATAATTTATTTTTACAGCCATAATTAGAAATGTCTATATTGAACACATATTAATTTTATTAAACTGTTAAATGTATCTGTACAATATTATAAACATTGCGCTATAACCTTTTTTTAACACTATGTATAGAATATGTTTGACATATAAATATTGAAATAAAATTTTAGGTTTTCAAGTCAACAAATATGAAAACATCAAAGTCTATGAAGTTAAAATGTTTATGGTTGTCATTACTCTTAATTTATTATATGAGATTAAAATAGAGAAACACACAAAAGATGGTAAAATAGAAGATGGCTCGTGAGACCAATTAATCAATAGAGAAAACAGCAAAGAGAATGAAAATTTGTTTCAAGAATTAAAAACTGATGAAGACATGTTTGTCAAATATGCCAGAATGAATGTTCAACATTTTAACAAGTTATCAACCATGCTAAGACCTTATTTGGTAAAAGAACTAAGAAAGCTCTGTCTCCGGAACCCAGATTAATAATAACATTAAGGTAAATATAATTTATTAGTAAAAAATTGTTTGATGTAACTACTTCTTAAATTTTTAGTTATGTTTAGAAATTATTGTTAGAAAAAATGTTTTACGAAATTATAAATTATATAGCAAAAATTGTAATACTTTTTCAGATATCTTACAACAGGGAATTCAATAGCAAGTATTGCATTTTCTTTTCGAGTTGGGCAGTCAACTGTTAGACAGTTAATGAAAGAAGTGTTTTTTTGTTATTGTTAATACATTACAGTCTCTATATTTAGTATGTCCAACTGAATAACAGTGGAAGAACCGATAGAATATGTCTAAATACTTTGGAGCTATTGACGGGAAACACATAGTTTTGCGATGTCCTCCTAATTCTGGAAGATTGTATTTTAATTATAAGAAACAATTCAGCATTGTTCTTATGGCAATATCTGATTATTTATATAGATTTAGTTTAGTTGATATAGGAGCCTATAGAAAAAATAGTGACGGAGGCATTTTTGAATCGTCAAATATTGGAAAATATTTAAAAAATAATGGACTTAATTTGCCCACTTCACGCTCTTATTTTCCCGGAAGTAATATCTTTATGCCTCGATTTTTTATCGCAGATGCTGCGTTTCAATTATGTACTCGTATAATGATCCATCAGCAATATTTTTCCACTATTCTTCACTCCACTATTCTTCAACTAGACACACTTCTTTCATTAACTGTATAATAGTTGACTGCCTCGAGTTGAACTCGAAAAGAAAATGCAATACTTGCTACTAAATTCCCTGTTGCAAGATATCTGAAAAATGTATCACAATTTTTGCTATATAGTTTATAATTTCGTAAAACATTTTTTTCTAACAATAATTTCGAAACATAATTAAAAATTTAAAAAGTAGTTACATCAAACAATTTTTTACTAATAAACTATATTTACTTTAATATATTATTACTATTTTCCGGAGATAGAGCTTTCTTAGTTTTTTTACCAAATAAGATCTTAATATGGTTGATAACTTATTAAAATGTTAAACATTCATTCTGACATATTTGACAAACATGTCTTTATCAGTTTTTAATTCTTGAAATAGACTTTCATATTCTCCTTGCTGTTTTCTCTGTTGATTAATTGGTCTCACGAGCCATGTTCTATTTTGCCATCGTTTGTGTGTTTTTCTCCATTTTAGTCTCATATAATAAATTAAGAGTAATGACAATAAACATTTTAACTTCATAGACTTTGATGTTTCCATATTTGTTGACTTGAGAACCTAAAATTTTATTTCAATATTTATATGTCAAACATATTCTGTACATAGTGTTGGGAAGAGGTTATAACGCAATGTTTATAATTTTGTACAAATACATTTAACAGTTTAATAAAATTAATATGTGCTCAATATAGACATTTCTAATTATGACTGTAAAGATAAATTATTATTGTTTCTTTACTTATTATTCAATAATCTGATTTAATTACCTTTGTCACAGAACCTCTATATTCCTTCGTAACGTAACGTAAAATTTTCATGCGTTGCCATTCAACTTACGTCTCACGTAACGTAAGGTTGTCACGTAAGATGGCGTAAGGAGCTACGGCAATGTTCGTGCGCTGGCCCTAATGGCTACTGCACACAGGACGCGGTAATGCTTGCCGCGCGGCGGAAGTTCGCGCGACAGTCAATCAATATGTTGCTTTTCCGTAAGAGCTAGAAGGTTATTACGGAAAGCAACATATTGATTGGTTGTCGCGCGAACTTCCGCCGCGCGGTAAGCATTAGGGCTATCGCACACAAATTGACATAACTGCATATGCATAGCATAAGACCGTATGTACCAATGAGCATCGAATATTAAGTCGCCATTTTGGTGTTCGATGCTTAATATTCGATGCTCATTGGTCCATACGATCTTATGCTATGCATATGCAGTTATGTCAATTTGTGTGCGATAGCCCTTACCGCGTCCTGTGTGCAGGAGCCATAAGACAGTACTTAAGGGTTGCTTTCCAACAAGAGACACAAGTCGACACAAGTATCATCCTATCTTTGGGTGCTTTCCAGTTGCATACACTGTGTTACATAAAACCAGTTAATTGATTGCATATTATCTTACAAGATATTTTAGATAAATGACCAATAAACTGGTTTTAAGTACGTGTGTATCAAGATGTGTTAAGCGATTGGAAAGCACCCTTTGTTACTCACTAAACGTGGAACAAAGGGTGCTTTCCACTTTTGCTTAACACATCTTGTCACATATATACACAGAAATGCACAAAGTGTAACGTTGTGCACGATTCAATTAAGACAAAGTGTATACTAATGGCTTCTGCACACAGGACGCGGTAATGCTTGCCACGCGGCGAAAGTCCGCGCGACAGCCAATCAATATGTTGTTTTTCCGTAGGAGCTAGAAGGTTATTACGGAAAGCAGCATATTGATTGGCTGTCGCGCGAACTTCCGCCGCGCGGCAAGTATTACCGTGTCCTGTGTGCAGGAGCCATAACATGTATGTATGTCGGGAAAGGTTAGGATTATTTTTGAACTATGCTTATATTTTGGTATTTTTTAATGATAAATAATAAAATCTAAATAATAAAAAAAATATTATCCACTTCACGTCGCAAATGCCGTCTTTTTTCAAGCCTCTACGTTTATTAACTGTAATTTTCACTAGAAAACACTAGTTTACACAGCTGACTAGTAGCCCTCGAGTGAGTCCCAGATGCGCACATTGACAAACGGACACATCCAATCATATGTTGTTGTTTATAGAGTTTCTAGAATATCTCTAATCATACCGCGTTGTGGTTGGCTGTGTCCATTTATCAATGTGCGCATCTGGGACGCTCCCGTAGCCCTCGAGCTGAGTACGGATGTGTGTGTGTGTGTCAACGATTACGACATTGGAATGCAAGTTGTGTCGCTGTATACATGAAAGTATCTAGAGATATTGCAATTGGAAAGCACCCAAAGATAGAATGATGGTTGTGTCGACTTGTGTCTCTTGTTGGAAAGCAACCAAGATGATCTTAAATATAAAATCGGACTATGAATACCAGCCCTTGTCTGTAGTCTGATAATGCAAGGCTTGAAGCCTGCAACTAAAAAGAGAGAGAGAAAAAGTGAGTGAGTTTTGTTAGGTTATATTAGTATGTTATATCAAGAAATTATGAACTTAATTAAACGTAGCTACAAGTCTGCTGTGACATTCTGATTAAATACCAATATATTAGTATATTGCTAATATTTTACTTATTCGGTATATACACATATTTTCTATTTATTTATTTAAAAATGTTAATTATTTATATTCAACGTATTACGTGCAAAAATATATAAAATTTATGTTCTTTTCTCTCTATCTGCATAACATAATTTCAGTAGTAATTAATAATTGTATTTACCATATACTGATGTTAATGTAAATATATAGTAGAACTTTAAAAGAATATACAATTATCTTACCATAGTGGATTATTACTATATGTTTTTATGACATCAAACTAAGAAAATTAGAAAGAAAATATCAGAGTAACTATAAAACTTTAAAAAATGTAACTTGGATAATGTGCACAAAATATTGAAAACTTGAGATGCTTGTTTAAAGTACCTACACACATACTTTAAATAAAAACATATTTAGAAATAAAAACATATGTACCTCTCTCAAAATTATATATATGATTAATATCATAGAACTAACACTTTGTTTTTCTGAGTAGAATTATTTTGCTGGAGAAAACAAATAGTTGATAAATAGAAAAAAATTGAATATATATATATATATATGTATATATATATGTTTATATATATACATACATACAAAATATAATTACATACTACAAAATATTATTACTTATATCTGTATATATTAAATTATGGATCAATATTTTAAAAGTTATGAAGAACTTGACGTAAGTAGAACAAATGTATCATATAATACTTTTATACATACATATACATATGATATATTTATATCATACATATCTTTAGATTCACCAATTAATGCTAGATGACAAGATACGTGTCTTAGCATATAAAACTGCTATTTTTAATTCAAAAGATAAATTTCAAGGCAAAACAGTAATGGATGTTGGTGCCGGTACAGGTAATTATTATATTTCTAAATTAATGTATTATATTCCTGTCTATGATTAGCATTAAATTACATACACTTGCAGGTATATTGTCAATTTTTAGTGCTCAAGCTGGTGCAAAAAAGGTTTATGCAGTAGAAGCAAGTATACTAGCAAAGACTATTGAGCATGTATTAATAGAAAATAATGTACAGAACAAAATTGAAGTAATTCACAGTAAAGTAGAGGATATCCATCCAGATAGTTTGGAGAAAGTTGATATAATTATCTCAGAATGGATGGGTTTTTATTTAGTACATGAAGGAATGTTAGATTCTTTGCTCTATGCAAGAGATAATTTTTTACGGGAGAATGGTTTATTATTCCCATCCATAGCAAAATTGTATGCTTCACCATGTCAATTACGAATCATGTACGAATTTTGGGACAATGTACATGGAGTCAGTATGAGGTAGTTATTACAAAAGTATAAAGCAAAAATCAGCTTTTTGTAGATAAAAATATTTTTTAAATATGTATTTAACATTACAACTTCTATTAACTTTTATAAATTCCAATAAACAAAATTCATTTTAATTAAAAATAAACAGATAATTAAGAATATTTTGCCTCTATAATCTTTATTATCGCATAAATTGTCGCCTATTTTTATTATCGTATAAATTGTCCATTCTGCAACATGGTCTTAATTTTTGAATAGGTTCATTGGAAAGCAATACAGAGAAATTAAATCCATGAAGCCAGAAATACTGTATTTAAATCAAGATGATCTTTTAACTGAAGGTAAATTGCTGGCTTGGCTAGATTTAAAATGCATTTCTGTGGAAGATCTAAATCTACTGGGTGGAGAGGACTATGTATCAGTATGTGACAAAAATGGAAAATATCAAGGAATATGCATTTGGTTTACAGTTGAATTTCCAGATGGCTCAGAAATGTCTACAGGACCTTGCGTTGAACCAACACATTGGAAACAAACCATAATTGTTTTACCTACAGATATTAAAGTAATAAAACATGAACCTATTGCTTATAGATTGTCCTTAAAAAGAGATACATTGTGTCCAAGACATTATAATATAGAAGTAAATTTGTTAGATGCAGAAGAAGTGGAACATGATGTTCCATGTAATTGTCACATGACGAAATGCATAGTAACAAGGACGTATGTTACAGATTATGCAAATAATAAGACTGTGGCACCAGCTAAATCATATAAAATAGAAAATAATAATTTTTAGAGTTTTAAGCTGTACTATATAAAATAAATTTTTATATTATATAAGATAAATTTCTCCTCTTTATTTTTTACATATTTATATAATACAGGGTTTTCTTGTAACTGGACTATATATTTTTTCAAATAGACTTATTTAAAAATTTTACATTTCTCAATCTTCTATCTTCTTTAGGTGTAATATATAACGACATAACGGTATCGCAATTTTGCTTGTATATTTATTTATACAATACATGCACATGTGTTAGTGTGTCAAGCCTCGCTCAGGGCAACGATCACGTAACTTCGAGCGGAACTTTTTACTTTTCGCTCTATCGATTTAACGTGAACTTTTTCATTGTTTACGCAATCAAGTAACTCTATGCGTGAAAAGCACAAATCACTAAACATGATTCCTACATGATTTATCGGCCAAATCAACTATATCCATCGGCTGTAGAACATATTAATCTTAAAAACATCGCTATAACCTTAGGATTGTTATATTTCATGTAGCTCATAGAAACTTTTCACGTTTCCGCCCTAGGGGAAAAGTTATATGGTCGCTGCCTTGTGCTGGGAGTTCGGGATATATTTTCGCGCACGCGCATTGAGCAAACGCTGTGGTAACCTCAGCGCCATATCTATTTTAAGGTATCGTAAGATCCTTCACCTAAAAGAAAATATGAAGGGATTGTAGGGAGAAAAGAAAATTTGTGGGAAGAAACAGAATGCTGTTCATGAGTAAAAATAAATATATTTTTTATTTTGTAATTTCTGCAGCCAACTAATCTTTGAAAATATTTATATTTAACCATGTATATTGGAATTTTCTTCTCGCACATTTCCTCTTCTTTTCCTCGATGCCACTTGATGATGAAGGCTGTTGTTGACATTTCTTTTTTCAATACGGCACTTTTTTCTTTAATTAACTTAATAATTGCACTTTTTTTATCACAATATCACTTTATATTAAAATTGCACTTTTTTGTCACATTTTATTTATTATAAATATATAATATATATATATATATATATATATATATATATATATATATATATTATATTATCACATTTTTCACATACACAGCTACACTAATTATTATAACTATATTAATTATGCTAATTAATTATTGTAACATTTTACTACATCTAACCTAACCCTAACCACTCGCGGGCAAACAACAACAGACAGACGGCCGAATATTTTATGCATATCCTCTAAAAACCCTTTACTCGTGCCTACCGCCGTTATTGGAAACTGCTTACGTCGAGCTACTACGTCATCTCATGCATGCGCAGAAGAGCTCCTGTCAGCTAGAAAATATCCCGAACTCCCAGCACTGGCCTCGCTGTGTCTCGTAGCTATAGGCGGAGGGACGCAGCAAGTTGAGATTTGTGTATATCATGGTCGCACGCCGGCCGAAGACATCTTTCTCTCGGCTGTCGCTTTCTCTGCTCTCATTAGCTGAGACCTTTGACTATGGGTGCATTCGCTTTGAACGCTTACGCACTTTAAGCGCTTATAAATATCGCTCACGTCGTTTACTTTGGCGCTATAAGCGCTTAGAAACTGCATATTGACGTCATGCATGACGTCGTAACTCGCGCTTACATTCGCTTCTTCTATCGAGGTAGGGCAGTAAAAGCGTGAGCACTTATAAGTGCTTATTTTCCAAAGAGAACGATAAGTTAGATTGCGTCGATGAAATTGACGCAATCTAACCTCCAATATAAACCTTGAAGTGAAATAGTGTTTCAAAATGACTTCCAACGAAAGTAACAAAACCAGAGTAACTCTGCAAGATGTTACAAATAATAAAATGTATGTAATGTACTTGTTATTACATCAAATGAGGCAAAACGTGTAGAAACAGGTAAGTTTAGGACACCTCTCATAAAAATTTATTATTTTTGTTATTAAATCATATTTATTTTGAGTAATAAAGCACTGTCTAACAGTAATTTAAAAAAAAAATAAGTAATATTTCAGCAACACTAGTAATACATTTGATGAAGGGAACGGACTTTCTCACAAATTTACCTAAATCTTCATATTTTGTTGTATAAAATATGAATATGAAAGTTAAAATCGTTGATCTTAAATAAAACAAAAGTTATAAAGTGAAAAGTTATTAAAATGTGACTTAAATACTTCATCATTGTATAATGGTACAATCACTTCCACATAGTTTTTTAACCGAGTGTTTTAATTATTTTTTTATTAATTCAATCATTACGGATAAATACTTTTCTAATTCTTTTTTATATAAGTTATTTGTTTCGTTATCATCAAAAACATCTTGTTATGTAGGACAAAATATGATGAAACGCTAAAAGATGTTTCAGCCGAAATGCACGTGTTGCATAAACGAACACTCCGAAATACGGCAAGTAAATCAAAAGTGCACGCGCTGCAGAAACAGGGTGTATATCAGTTGGACACGGGGCAATTGGACACAGTCCAATCACAAGTCGCTGTTCCAAGGGACCCTACAAATGTCTCTAATCACACGGTGCTGTGATTGGCTGTGTCCAAATGCACCGTGTCCAAGTGCACAGCTCTCGCAGAAACATCACGTTATACTTTTGAACTGTTGAGTAATTAGGTCGGTAACCTAATATCCTAATTTCACGAATGATATATAAAGAGTTGGACTACCTACTCAGAGAGAGAGAGAGTAGAGAGAAAAGAACTGTCCAGTCTAAGAGCGCGCGCGTTACGTAGGTATGAGATAACTGACTCGAGAGTAACACGAGTATCCGACATTACAATAACGCGATACATTAATCTAAACGGTGTAGTATAAGTTAAAAGTGTACATGTAAAATACAATAAGAACGTTATCAGGAATTATAAGAAGAAAAGTTCTATTACACCAAACAATACGTTTTATTAAAAACACCTCAAGACTATTAAATTCCACTATCATCCTATACGTTTGCACGTTTACACCGGATCCCAACTACCGGTTGTGCTCATCGCCACCAAGGGCACAACAAAATTGGTGGCAGTGGTGGGATCCCGCGGTGTCCAAGCCTGCAACAGAAAGGAATAAGAGAAAGGTCAATTTGAAAGACTCAAAACATTGGGAATCAAAATAAACTATGAGGGACGACACACGAGAAAATGTATCGACGACTCATTAGAAGCAATTCAAGGAGATCTGAGGAACCGGAACAGACAACGCCACAGCAGAATCGAGGACGATCATCGGAGATACGATCACCAAAACGCCTGCTGTCAGCGACACCGGAGCCTACAGTACGTCAGCATACCGAGCTAACCCACCCCAAGTCATCACCCCATCATACGTCGGAGTAACGTACAGGGAGCAGAGGCAGCCCCAGCTGATTCAACCTTGACACCTAACGACGACCGACAGCGGATCGTGTAACAGAAACACTGCCAACGCAGCGAAAAAATACAACATGCGAATCACGGCGATAATGTAAGTCCAGAAAAACACTGTAATATATACGCATATTGAATGTCGAAAGGAAGCAATATATCCCGCGAACCAATAAGAAACCGTACCTGGTTGCATAGTGAACCTGCAACCAGAACCTTAAGGGGGTCATCCCGTGTGACGACCGTTTTTTTTAAGGTTTTTTTGCATTTTTTTGCGGCGAAATGAAAAAATACAGAGCTTCCAAATTTTTACTATATATTTATTACATTTTAAACTATATGTGTAAATTTTTTTATTTAAAAATATGGCGTCGATGGCGAGTTACATCACTGGAATGGCACCCATGTAAAAAAAAAAGCAGACAAACGGTGTCCACGATTCCGGCAGACTGGTTTATCTGAAATAAAAAAATCAAATTGCATTTTAATCTATAGGTGAATGGCTATCGTGGGAACTAGGATTTTTTGAAAATATTAAAAATTCAATTTTTCGCATGCTTTTAAAAATTATAACTCAAAATAGCATGATTTTTTGCGACTATTTTTTATGCGGACAGAAAACGGTTCAATATTTTTTAAAAATTCTAGTTCACACGATAGCCACACATGTGCTGAATCTACCATTAAAATTTTATTTAAATCCATTGAACCGTTTTCGAAAAATCATGGACACCAGTTAAAAAAATCCAGTTTTGAGAAAAACGCGTTTGAAAGTTCACGTGTGAATTACACCATGAAATTTTTGCTTACCACTAATCTGCTATTCCTGGTGCATAGAGTATCCCTTCCTCTTCTTCTTGCAAATTTCGTAAGGCCGACTGCTCCTCCCTGGCTGAAATTCTAGCCTCTCTTGCCGCGTCGCTCATGCGCTGCTCGGAACGGCTGATCCGGGCTTCGTCGCGGCGCTCTACATAAGCGTGCGTTGATCGTCCAATTGAACAGCCCATCGTATGCATTATCTTAATAATGCCTTGGAAGCCTTCATTAAAGATGACGACGGCCAAAAAAGTTGCAATCTGAACTATCTGAGCGCCTGAATGTAGATGTTTCGGAGCGAACGTCCAAATGAGTGAATTTAACGACTCATTATTATTCTGCGTCTCTGCTCCTAAACATCGGGTCAAAAGATCATCCTTGGATAAATCTTCATAGATAGATTTAACTACTGCTTGTACTTCCTTGGATAATGGGGCCTTCTCGTGATGGAATTGGTCGAGCGTGCTCTTAGCTTCAGCCTCAGTTTCTTCGCTGATGCCGACGTATAATCCAGATCATTTTCCAACGAATAACGGTTTCCTTGAAATTTTCTCTTCTTTTTTCGCTCAGCATGAGCGTGAGTTTCTTTTGTTCCTTTCCTGTCACTCATTGCAAACTTGAAGCACTTGCACGGTACAATATTACTGCTTACGACGACTCAAGAGCTGTTACGCCGCTGACTGCGAAGCCAAAACTAAGCAACCGTTACATTCCATTTGAGTTTCAGGACAGCAGCGCCCTTCTAAATATGTGTGCGTATACGTGCGTGTGAATAGAATCGGCTTCAGATAAGAATCCGAAGGTATACAATAGCTCTTGTTCCCCGCCCTGCCGAGCGCTCAGCTGCGTGCTTAAAACACCTTACCTTCTCACTGCTGTAACTTTTCAATGACTTCGAATTTTGGAAAATTACTTTGCCAGTATATTCTATGCATGCTCTAGATTAGATTTATGCAAAAAAAAAATCGATTTTTTGAAGCCGTCACACGGGATGACCCCCTTAAGACGGCTCGCCGGGTTAGATAACTTTGAACTTCCTCGCTCAATAGACAACACAAGACAAATAATCAACCAAAGCGTGCGCCGTACTTTGAATTTTAATAACGACAGCTCTCACACGATTAATTCTCCCGCGCATGTAACAATAGAGCGTGAATTTCCATTCAGGGAATTAGATACTAGTATAATACCACCAGCACAGTCTATCGTAAACACCCGGGTTAGAAGGCGAATACGGTTACCTTCAACAAGTTCTGTTAGTGATATATCTATACAAGATGAATTCTCACTTACCTCTTACGACAGCTCAGTATTTGAACGATCGGATAACGAAGACGAAGCAAATATGAACAATTCACCTCATAGGGAAACACGTACGGTAGGAAATAACGAAATCGACCGAGAAATAAAAAAGCTACGAGCTGAATATGAAACAGGAAATCCGCGAGTAGAAGTAAATCTTTCGGGAAGTCAAATTTTTAACAACGCGAATCGCGCTGAAACGGACGAAATCACATAACAAAATAGAGAAGAGATTTTGTTAGGAATAATAAATCAGATGAAGCACCAAATGTGTCACTTAAGGAGGGAAATCCAATTAGAACGAGGAAAAATAAGCTATTTTCAAG